>NW_025855126.1:2967430-3039125 GCF_002878395.1 Capsicum annuum
CTTGTATCATATGGAAGAAGAGAAACAAGATTTAGAGAAGGATATTCACCGTTTGGCTAATCTCATAGTTTGTCTTTTAGATTCTGAGCATGATGGTATGATTGTTCAAGGGGTAGTAAAGTTATCTTTTAGTGATGAAGTGAAGGAGAAGCAGATATTGGATCCTATTTCGATGCAAATCAAGAATGATGTGGTTAGATAGAAGGTAAAGAATTTTTAGATCAGTGGTGATCGTATTTTGAGGTACCAAGACAGACTATGTGTTATCGATGTTAATGCGTTGTAAGGAAGAATTTTGGTCGAAGCTCATGAGTCGCATTATACTATTTATCCTAGTTTGAAAAAGATGTACCATGATCTTAAGGAGAATTATTGGTGATATAATATAAAGTGGGATATGGCCAGTATTATGGCTAAACGCATGGTATGTTAGCAAGTAAAAGTAGAGCACTTGAGACCCAGTGGGTTGATTCAAGAGATTGAACTGTCGATGTGGAAAGGATATAATTAATATGGATTTTATTATTAGTTTCCCACGGTCTCACTAGCAATTTGATTCAATTAGGGTCATCGTGGATAGGATGACTAAGTCTGCTCACTTCTTACCAGTGAGGACTAATTTCTCTTCTAAGGATTGTTCCAAGTTGTTCATCGAGGAAATCATAAAGTTTTATGGTACTCTAGTTTCCATTATATCTTATCAGGGTACTTTGTTCTCATCTCATATTTAGAGGTCGTTCCAAAGAGGTTTGGGGACTAAGGTGACCCTTAGTACAGCTTTCCACCCTCAGATGAATGGGCAAGCGAAAAGGATAATTCAGGTCTTGAAGGATATGCTTAGAGCTTGTGTATTTGATTTTGGGGGTAGCTGGGTTGACCACCTGCCCCTCATAGAATTTACCTACAATAATAGTTATCACACTAGTATTGGTATGGCTTCGTTTAAGGCCTTATATAGTAAGAGTTGTAGGTATCCTATCGGGTGGTTTGACGCTGGTGAAAATAAGTTGTTTGGTCCTGATTTGGTTCACCAATCTATGAAAAAAGTAAAGGTGATTCAAAATAGACTTAAGGCCGCCCAAAGTCGCCAAAAGTCCTATGGAGATGTAAGGTGAAGAGAGTTAGAGTTCAGTGTTGATGTTTGGGTGTTTCTGAAGATGTCCCAGATGAAGAGAGTGATGTGGTTTGGTAAAAAGGGGAAGCTTAAGCCCCATTATATTAGTCTGTACGTAGTTTCAAAGAGGGTTGGTAATGTCGCATATAAATTGGAGTTTCCCTCTTGTTTGAACTACATTCATCCAGTTTTTTATGTTTTGATGTTGAGAAAGTCTATGGGTGATCCTTCGACTATTTTTCCTCTGGGGGAGGTGGGTATCTCAGATTCCTTATCTTATAAGGAAGTCCCGATTGAGATTTTGTATCGACAAGTCCGTCGGTTGCAGACCAAGGATAAGGCATCGATAATCGTGGGAAGCAGAGGAGGACATAAAGTCCAAGTGTCTATTCTTGATTCCCATTCTGGATAATCGTGCTAGAGGTATGAGTATTCCTTAGCATCCTTGTTTTCTAACTTTGTAAAAGAAATTGTGATTTCCTTGGTATTTTTTTGTCTTTATTAAAGGTAAGAGATGAGGTATGTAGATGTCAAATCGTTCTTATAAATGACTTTTCCTATCATTCGAAGATGAAAGATCCTAAGGGGGAAGTATGTAACATCTTGAGTTTTTGGCCCTGGCCCTTGAAAATTTTTGGAGTTCTGAGCTTACTGACATGATTACAACTCACCCTACGTATTGTAGGGTGTCTTGATAGGTCAGGTTACCCTAGTCGTAAAGTGTTCAGTGAATGGTTCCTAAGTTCTGTATTGGGTACGACTTGGGGACACGAGTCGTAAAGATTTATGATAAGTTGTTGGAATGGAATCGTAACCAAATAAGAAAGTAAGTGGCTAGCCTCTGCTCTGAGTACGAGTGGCTTACTAAGAGCTATAAGGACTTGTTACGAGTCATTGGCTGGAAATTATAGGATGTCTAGTGTTTACACAATTGGGTTTTTTGTTGACTACGACTAGACTCTACGAGTTGTAGGGACCTACTACGAGTGGTACTAGTCGAGTCCTAGGGTCAAGAGTGTATGGGTTCCTAGAGACTATCTTGGTTATGACTTGTGGTGACGAGTCTCAATGAGTGGGTACGAGTCAATGATTGACCCATAGTCAAAGGCAACACTTTTTCAACTTCTAAGTTAAGAGCATTCTAGACATTTTCCCTCTTACCCAAATTAAAACCCACGTCTTATAAACTCTTTAGGGTGTCATTAGCACTTAGAAACAAATCTAAGTAACTTCTCAAACATTTAAAAGGGCTCTCTAAATTCCCTTAAACAAGTCAAGCTAGGGTTTCATCAAGTTGGTTATCTAAGGGCTCAAGGGTCAATTCTTCTCCAAATTTTATGGTGTTTAAGGCATATTACTCTTCCCTCGTTGTCAATTTTGTATAAACATGTGATTTAAAGTATTGTTCATGAGATGTTTATGGTGTTTTTGAAATAAGGGTTAAGGGTTTTTAATGTTTGTTGTTGAACAATGTTTTTCCATGGTTTATTTATTCTTACTCATGCTTTAATTATGAGTTTAAACTTGTGGGTATATGGGTATGGTGAATGAACCAGTGAATTTTGATTTTTCCAAACTTGTGACTTTTGAAGTGGTTATGACCTCAACCTCATAATATGGAATTCATTTTTTATTATGAAAAATTAAGGAATTTGTAAAATTGATCCAAGGGGGTTGTGAATTTCCCAAGTGATCTAATTATTTTGGCGTGTTGTTGTTACCTTGCAAGTGTAGTTGGTATGACGATACCAACATTGTATGCCTTAATGTGTAATATGATTCAATGAATGAGAATGTGTGATAAATGTTTTAATTGGGCTTTAAAAAAGGGTTGTGTAGTTGAGTCGTGAATGTGGAGCTCTGAGTGATTGACTCTGGGAGCCGCTATAATCAGTGCGAGGGTCGTTATGGCTTGAGAGTTTGAGTCCCCTTGATTATGACCAGGTAGTTTGAGTCTACCTTATTGATATTATTATAATTGGATGGTTCGAGTCCCCTATGTCACATTTCTTGATCTGGTGCTTAAGTCAACTTAGTATATGATTGCAAGGTTCGAGTTCCCATGCATATATATATATATATATATATAATCTTTCTCCGGTTCATGTGGCTACAGGTACTAGGGTCGACCAAGGGGTTAGAGCAGGGGCCCATATAGCTCGTGGGTTCTATTATATGACGATTGAGCAACACAATCCTGGTTAAGGTTTTAAAGTTCATGTTTAGCCTTATTCCCTATTCTGGCATGATATATATATATATATATGTATGTCTATATATATATGCATTTGATTACATGCATTGAATTTTGAATGATTTGAAACTGCTGATTATGTTATCCTTATCCCTGAGTTACATATTAGCATTCGCCCAGTTAAGTATCTTCGGATGTTGTATCTATAATACCTGTGTTTTTTCTTATCTCGAAAATCATCTCAGGGATGTTAGAAATTTCTTTGAAATAAGAATTCATTCTTATACACGTGGTACTTCCATAATTTTCACTTTCCATCACGTGGGAAATTGAATAATCTTTCCATCGATATATAATTCGCCCAAATCCGACACCCGGACAAAGAGTTAGAGCCTATTTAGTGAGACAGTGTTTGACCTGAGCCTTCAGCGCATCGTGGAGATAGCTCAAATGGCAATTGTCAAATTCCAGTGTTGCTCCATGATACTGGCGCGTCACACCAAACTTCCAGGTCATAGACAAGGTGACAATACGATAGCTCTGCATCGCGCCACCATGCAGTTTTCCAATTGTCAATTTCTAGTGACACGGCGCGATAGCGCCGTGTCGCGCCAAGGGCCCAATTCGAAAAATTTTACTGAAAATTAAACTACGTGTCCAAGGTTAAAAGGGTCAATTTTCCCCCTATATAAGCTTCCAAACACGGGATTTAGCCCTTATTCATCCAAAATATTGATGTTTTTCTCAAATACTCTCAAGAACTCAAGCTAGGGTTTTCATAGAAGGTCCAATTTCAAGAAGATTTCACCATCAATCATCACGAAATCGCAATCTAAGGTATGCATAGTGTTCATTCATGGACTCTTTTTTTCCATGAAGTCCAAGAATCCTTTTTAACTACAAGTTATGGATTTTCTTCATGTTTTCATGCTTTGTATGTTCTCTTTCATGTTGATAAATGAGGAATTGATTTCTATTCCTTGATTTGATGATAAATTCCATGTGGGTTGATTAGTATAGATAAAGATTTACGAAATCTCATGACTAAAACCTTGTATGATGAAATTGGAATTGAACCATGATGTTTAATTTCTATACAATGATGTTTACATGTATTATGCCTGTTATATGTTTGATTAAATACCTAGATGAAGGAAATTTGCTTAACTAGCATGATATCATGAAAATCCCTATAAAAGTAGAAGCTTATGCCAATTAGACGTTTGATGAAATGTTTCAATAAACGTATTATGGTGATTATCATGTATTCTAGAATATCAAGTCATATCAGTTTCCTTCCATTGAGTCCTGGGGGTACTTGTACTCGAAACATTAGTTGTGTGCCTAGAGCCATGTCATGTTTTCACGATACTCTCAGTCAAGATATGAACTCTTAGACTTCATATAGTCTTATGACTCAGGAAAGATCTCCATAATCTCATGACTCAGTCAGTTGTCAGATATCAGTAGTATTCCGTCAGCCACGGAAATTCAGTAACTCAGTCTATGCTCAGTTCAGTTCAGTAAATCATGTTCAGTGTCCATTCAGATGGGAGTATGAATTAGCACCGAGTGAACCCAAGGATGGGGACTCACCTGTTATACGAGGGTGTGATTCCTAGTAGTAATCCTTGCATTCCAAAACTATGTAGCCAATATAGGTTGAGACATCCTAGCCTGCTCTATGAGGGTAGATGAGGTAGCTTAACCTGTAATGTGAGGGTTCCCACCGTTCTTGCTAGAGTTACCTGTTATATGAGGGTTACTCACATGTTGTCCTTACCAGTGGCGCGGTATTGATACCCTTCCAATAAGGGCATAGATTGGACCCTATCTCAGCTATCATAGCACCTTTGGGGCATGTTGGTTAGATACTACTTCCCACAATTTCATGTTATAGAATCAGGACTGTCAGATACAGTCAATCCATCTCAGTAATAGAACTCAGATAGTTCTTTAGATTTCTGGACTGTCAGATACGGTGAACTCAGATATAGTACGGAACTTAGATAGTTCCATTAGATTCAGGACTATCAGCTACAGTCACCCATGTTATCAGTTATACCCAGATACAGTCACCCATGTTATCAGCATTATTCAAATATAGTCCTTTATGTTATCAGTCATATCAGTTACTAGCATGTCACATTATCAGTATACAGACTTAGAAATCACGAAATAACATTGTTAGTTATCGGTACGTATTTATGCATGTATTCTTACATTTATGTTAGATAGTTAGTTAGCACTATCATGCATGTAAACCATTGTATATAGCCTACCTCACATGTATACTCGGTACATATGTACTGACGCATTCGCGCTATGGTGCTTTCTTTTTATGTTACACCATAGGTTCAGAGACATGAGTTTCAGATCAGCAGTAGATTCCAGATTCAGCAGTTAGAGTAGAAGTGAGTCCTCATCCTTCGAGGACATAATGATTTTCTAGTATCGCATTAATTATCTTATTAGTTGGAGTTAGTTGGGAACATGTCCCATTAACTCCTTATTCTGATTTTTCAGATAGTAGAGGCTTTCAGACTAGATACAGACTAGATACAGACTATCATTTTTTAGAATTTAGTTTTGTTTTGGGTATTCTATTACACCACACAGATGTTATGTTATTCAGTTATGTTCATAATCAAACCTTATGGCCTTTCAGTGCATGTTTCTGCATTATTATGTTATCTTATGTAGTATACAGGTACAGATATTAGTCATGGGTTAGCTTGTGGTCCTTCGGGGTCATGAGCACCGTGTAGCATTCTGGTTCAGCAAATCGGGTCGTTACAGTATCCCATGCGATACAGGAATTGGTCATACTTATACTCCTCCTGCTCAGTGACTAGGATTCGGGATCTCCTCATGAGGTTGCATTGAAGTGATAAGTTTCCATAAAGCGGAAGTCTACATTTCATGTTTTGGTTTCTCATTTCTTAGACTGTTTTGGCTATATTCGAGGTCATGTCCCATTACTTTATTAATTTTTAATTTTTGTTCTTTGTTTAGAAGGCTTTGTTTGGAATATAGTGGATATTAGGCAGTGTTGTTCGGTTATTTGGCTAGTCATCGATCATCGGTTATAAACATACATTAAATTTTCTTAAGCTTATTGCACTCTATCTTGTTATATGTTCGAAATTCATCCGACCTTGGGGTATGTTGTGTTTGGTTGGGTTATGTGCAGGGGGTGATCTCCGGTCCACGTGGGACTCTAGATACCCGTCACAGAGAGACCATGATTTGGGTCGTTACATTAGCATTTCAACACTTCTCAGCTAAGTCCAAGCCTACAAGACAACTTAATTTTGCTCTTTTTTAACCATCTCCAATCTTCTTTCCATCCTTCTAAGACTAATTTAATGAATCACATAATTTTCTTCGTAATCTAGCGACAATTAGTATTTAAAATAATAATTTCAAATTATGAAGATAGATAAATTGATAAAATCTGAACTTATCATATACATATTGTATTGATGAAGATATGCAAAGGGAAAAGATTGTTTGGATAAATCCGCGGCAAGCCAAAAGTGGAGTAGAAAACGCGTTAGGCTAGTCAAGCACTTGTCTTTTAAGGTTCCATTAGGGGTGGTAAACGGGTGGGTTGAGTAGGATATGGGCGAGTTAAAAGTGGGTCATGTGAAAATGGATAAAATATTCAATCCAACCCATATTTGATTATGGATAAACCCAATGGATAATATGGATATCCATATTATCCGTTACTTCTTATTATGTAAAGACGAAAGTATTCTTATATTACAAGAAAAACTACATGACTTAGCAAATATAAATTTTTAATTATTTAATGGAAAAATTACACAAACTAGCATACCTAAGATATTAATTACAAATAATAGCAATAGTTCCTCAAAATTACAACTAATAGCAGAAGTAGCAATATTTTATCTTTTTTATTACCAAGCGCGTGACTTTTACCCATATATTTTTAATATCCTCTTTTCATGCCACTTTACCTTCCCATAACCTTATTTTTACGCCATTCATAAAAATTTCAATCCTCTTCAATATCTCTCTTCGACTATTTTTTTTTCTTCAAATTTTGCTCTTTTCTCTCTGATTCTTGATAAACGTTATTTCCATCTATTAAGGTAAGTTGATTTGACAGTTAATGCATTTTATCTTTTCCATAAAACTTTTTTTTTGTAATTTTTTTGATATTATTTTTCCACATTCTTCTGCGTTTTGAATTGAAAAAATTTCAGAAATTTGAGTTTTTTTTTATTTTGAATTGAAAAAATTTCAGAAATTTGAGATTTTTTCTAGTCTATTTCTTCAAATTCTAATTAAGTACTAACCTATTTCTTCAAATTCTAAATTTTTCTCTCAAATTCTTGATAAACATTGTCCCTATCTATTAAGGTAAGTTGATTTTACAGTTAATGCATGTTATCTTTTTCATATAAGTTATGTATGTAATTTATTTTCAGTATTTTTTCCACATTCTTCAACATTCTTGTTTTGGGAGATTTTTTTAAATTTTTGTATGTTGAAATTTCTGGGGCATTCTTTTCCACATTCTTCTATGTTGTGATTTTTTGGGGTTTTCTATTTTTTTAATTCTTGTGTGTTGAAATTTTTGGAGTTCCGCTATAATGGCAAAACATGCAAATCGTAGTAGTTCAGTTGAAGGGAGATGTTTGCATTGAAGAGTTAAGATCGAAGCAGCGTAACGATCCCGTAAAGACTGTGGAAATCATGAAACGAAAAGCATTGATAAAATATTCATCCCCAAACCCACAAAAATTTAAAAATCAGTGAGAAAAAAAAAGTCGGATGAAAAAGTGGAATCTAGTAAAATTACAAGTACTGTTTCATCTGATTTTGAATCTAAAGAAGAGAAAGTAGAGGAGGTATTTTGATATGTGTAAATTTTTATAGTTTTTGGACAATATGTTCATATATTTATTTTATATATACATTTTATAAAGTGTTTATTTTTTTAGTTTTATTGCTAATGTGTTGATATGCATCTGTTATAGATAAAATTTTTAGTTTGTAAATAGTTTTGTTACTGATAATAATTATATTTTAAATTATGTACAATATATTTTATATATGTATTTTGTATTTACGGTATGTATAAGATATTTATATTTGTTACTGATAAGGTTTGTAATTGATGTTCAGTTGTATATTTTATTTGTAAGTTAACTTTAGACCATTTATGTATTCATGAAATGCATATGTATATGTTTCAACGTAAATATAATATCTACATTGTATACATAAGTACCACTGTTTTGACATGTAAATTTTATACATGATATAGGTTAGATATGTATTTGTTTTTTGTACTGATAAGATATGTATTTGACTATGATATGTTCTTTTTTATTGATAAGTATGATTTTTTGAAAAATTATGTATAAATAAAATACATATGTAATTTGTTTGCTTGGAATCATATGAAATATATTTGTTACCAGTTAGATATGTATTTTTTTATTTGTAATGCTAATATTTATATTTTTTGCTCAGTTGTACTTGTTTATAAAGAGTAGATGACAATCTTTGTATTAGTATATGTTTCAATGTAAATATAATATGTATATTGTAAATACATAAGTAGCACTGTTTTGACATGTAAATGTTATACATGGTACAGATCTTATTCATACAAGATATGCTTCACTTTTGTGGGATTATGATTTGAGGAAAGAAGAAGCGAAGGCACAAAGTGATGATGAAGCACCAATGAGGCATCTTCGAGAAATTGGGATAACAAAAGACATTAAAGTGCATGATATTTGATGTGTATTTTATTTTGTTGAAGTTTACAACAGTTAATATTAGGTGGATAAATAATTCTTTTAATGTTTCTTAAGTTTCATCTATTATTTTAATGTTCAAAGATGATATGTTAATATTTCTTTACTGTTATATTAAGTTTGTTGATGTTTAATCTTTTGAACTCCAATATTTTAATGGTTAGTTTATGTAAATGTTAGTAATATGTCTTTATGAACTTTTGTTCTATCGAGTTTCGCATATGTATTTTTTAGTTATGATTATATACATATATGTATTTTTACAGATTTGCACATATATTTTTAAATTATACATAGTTATTATATTTTTATGCAGAAGTTCATATAGATTTATGAGTCATATGTATTTATGAATAATACACATGTTATTCTAGTGTACATATGTATTTTTAATAACGCATACTTATTTTTTACAAGCCCGAAAGTATATTTTTCCTGATATGCATTTGTAATTTTGAAAAATACATATTTATGATTAATATATATGTTCATTTCAGTTTGCATTTGTATTTACGTCTAATTCAAATATATTTTTTTCAAAATACGTAGATATATATATATATATATATATATATATATATAATTAAATTAATCAAACTCTGTAAAATAACTGCAATATTTGAACTATAACAAATTAACAAGTTCAAAATTTAGAATGACATAATTCTCAATGAAAAAATTCAGCAATTGTATTTTGACTAAAAACATCATCCAACTTATCATTTGTTGTATTTCCTAAATGAACGCCTATTATTACCTTTAAACCCACATGAACTACAACAATTTTTATTTTTCTTTTCGAACATATCTCTTTCTGATTTACCACGAACAATGCATCATGTGACTTTCAAATTTTTTTTCACATTCCAAATAGACGCCACATACATGCATAATGTGGTACATTATTGTACGCATCGGCAATAACTTCTATGATGCTTGCATTGCAATTGGAAACTACGCTTACATGTTTTCTTTCACATTATGCTTCCTTCAGATTCTCAAAGAACCAAGTTCAAGATGCATCATTTTCAGAATCCAGTACACCATATGCCAATGGAAATATATGTCCTGGACATTAAAAAAATGCATATAAAAATATATGATTTTTGCACATAAAATACTGCATATGTATATTATGAATACATACAGTTGGAAACATATGAAACTGCTAGTGAACACATAAACGTACTGCATTTGTATATTATAAATACATATAGCTGGAAACATATGTAATCTTCATAATGTTGTTTATATGTCCATCTACAAGAGTGTTTTACAAGAACAGGTACGCTTCCCATTGTCAATCTCCAGAACACAAAAAAATAGTAAAAACAAAATTAAATACCAAATACGTACTCTATACAACAACTAATTCGTATAAACAAAACTGCAAAACGAATTCCAACGAAAAGAAATCTTTTATTCGAATACTAGTTATCATCGACTAAAATTTAAATTTAACGTATAACAATTGTATCTCAATTTTCACATTACATAACAACACAAATAACTTTGAATTTTAAAAAAAGAATTTCGATCAAACCATTTTTTTTTAGAACTGATAAAATTCATATACGATCTTAGATTTTTAAATTTTGCGATTGTTGCGCAATTTTGTTACAAGTTTTTTAGTAATTTTCAGAATTTTATTTTATGAAAATCACAAATAGAATCAAGTTTGTTTAAATTTCAAATGCGTACTATATACAACAACTAATTCATATATACAAAACTGCAAAGCGAATTCAAACAAAAAAAGATTTAGTCAAACACTAGTTATCCTAAACTAAAATCAAATTTAACGTATAAAAATTGCATCTCAACTTTTAAATAACATAACAACAAGAACAAAATTGAAATTAAAAAAAAAATTGCTTAAATCATTTTTTTACAAGAACTGATAAAATTCGTATACAATCTTAAATTTTTGAATCCCCCGACAATTTGTTACAAGTTTTTCAGCAATTTCGCACTTTAGTTTTATGAAAACCACAAATAGAATAGAGTTAGTTGATCAATACCTGTAATTGAACAATTGTATTTTGAATATTTTCTTCAAAATTTTAGTCGATCAGCAAAAAAAATAACATGAAGAAAAACGTTTTTGAATTTGAATCTGTATTTTGAATTTGATTTGAGTTGCTGATTATGAAAAAAAAATTTTGAATTTCAATTAGTAGTTGTAATTTAATGGTTGTGGTAAAAAAAAAAGTTTTATAAGGTAAAGAAATCTGTAAAATCAAATGTGTCATAAATTAAGTAACAGTTTTTCCCCTTATTTAACTCAAACAGAGTAGCATTAAATTAGGAAAAGAATCTCTGATTGTATATATATTTAAATAGCAGCAGTTTACTAAAATACAAAATACATATTGCTATCTTTCGTAATTTTGAAACCGTTGCTATAAAAGTTACAATTAAGGCTCTATAGTTGTTATTTCTGAAATTTTTTCTTATTTAATTTAGCCTAAGTTTTGATTAATTACAATCCACAGGCTCTCTTGCTAATTAAATCACTCCATAACCTCTCTCTCTTTTATTTCTCCCTTAACTTTCTCTTTTTCTCTTTCTTTCTTTTTCTTTTCCAACTATTTTTTCTTCTTTTTTGTTCTTTTTTCCTTTTCATTTTCTCTTTTTCGTTCTCATTTTTTCTTTTTTCTTTATTTTTTTTCATTTTGTTACATTTTTTTTGTCATTTTCCCTTTTTTTGTATTTTCTTTTTCATTTTGCTTTGTTCGTTTATTCTTTTTTGTCATTTTTTTTGTATTTTTCTTCTCTTATTTTTTTGTTGTTGTATTTTATATTTATTTGTATCATACTATATATACTTTAAATAAATTTATTATTTTTATTTTAATAGTTTAAATGTAAATATTTATAATTTATTATTTTGTTTAAGTCTAAAATATACAAATATGCATGCATCATTTATACAAATGTATCGTTAGTATTTGTATGTTAAATTTATCATTTGTATTTATATATAAACAAGTACCATTTGTATTTGTATAGTTCAAGTTGTATAAACATGTATTATATTTGATACAATTATATCAATAAAAATAAAAATATAAATGATAGCATCACTATAAAATAAAAATACAAATGCAATTATATCAATAAATATACAAATATAAATAATAGCGTGAACTATAAAATAAAAATACTTATACAAGTGAAAATTATAAAATACAAATACAATTATATCAATGAATATAAAAATATAAATGATGGTGCATATAAAAATACAATAAGCGATTGTGGTAATTTTTGTTCTCGGCGTGGCAATATTTCTCAAAAGTACAAAAAAATTAGGAAAGGAAAAAGAAGAAAGAAAAAAATACAAAAGAAAAGAATAAAGAGAAATAAAAGTTAGAGATAGAAGAGAGGAAAAAAAAAAATAAAAAGAAAAATGAGAAAGAAAAATTAAAAAAGGAAAAAAAAAGAAGAAAAAAGAGAAATAGAAATTAACGATAGAAGAGAGAAAAAAACGAAAAGAAAGAAACAAAAAAGGAAAAAAGAAAAAAAATAGAAAAAATAAGAGAGAGAAAAAGGTTGTTCAAATAATTTAAATGAAAAGAAGTTCAAATTTTTTTTGAAAAAAGTTATGAAAATAAAAATTTTAAAAATGGAAAATATTTTCTAACTTTTGTTAAAAAATATTTCTTCATTCCAAACACATTCTTAATAAGTATACGTTACATTGCTACATCTCCACAAATATCATACTTTAATTTTTTTAAAAAAAGAAGTTCAAAATTTTTTCTAAAATGTTATGAAAATAAAAATTGAAAAAATGGAAAACATTTTCTTTTTTTTTTTTTGTAAAAAAAATATTTTTGAAAAAATTTTATTCTTTCCAAACATACCCTTAATAAATATACTTTAGACATTGCCACATTTTTACACAGGTAAAACTTTAAGCAAAGTATAATTAGTGGATATAATGGGTTATCCATATTTTAGAATGGATAATATGAATTGACCCACTATTAAATGGGTTGGATACCCAACTCACTTAACATGGATAAAACGAACAAATAATCATATAATTTATCCATTTTGCCATCCCTAGTTGCAATAAATGCTATGAAGCTTACTATCCGATACATACTTTATCCTTTAAGCCAAAATGATTTGTCCTGGAGCATCCTGTTTTTGAAAACAAGAAAGTGTGCACCGTAGTGACACCCCAAGAATCAAGATTCGAGGGATCACTTTTGATCTGATTAAGAGTCTATGATCTCCATGCCAATACGACTAAGACATATTCAGGGAAGTTAGTTAGTGAAGTCAATTATATATTAGCCCCCCATATGCATTGAATTTACCCCATCTAATTGTTGGCCTGAATTTTAAATTTCATCATCAAGCATCGTTCATCAAGCAAATTATATCAGTATATCTGAAGATCCAATAAGAATCTGTTTTCCTCTTGTTGTTCAACTCTTCGATTATTATCAATTATTCAATTCGTTACATCAATTATTATTTAGTTCGTCGATCACTTAAATACTCCCTCCGTATTATTTTATCCATCCCAAATTTTCTAATTTGATGTCCCATTTTATTTGTCATTTTTTACTTATCAAGATAAGATAATTTTTTTTTCATTATACCCTTAGTGTAATTGATTACTCCTTGTTTATTAGTCATCCATCAATATTGGAACTAATAACAAGACACAATTAAAAGGGGTAAAATGATAAAGGTACATTATCAATCATTATTTTCTTAATAACTATGGCATCCTAATTTGAGACGGGTAAAATGAGACGGAAAGAGCATTTTATTACATTTGATTTAATTGTGTTGCTAAAGACATCTTTCAAACAAATTCTAATTAGGTTCCTCATAAACAAATTTTAGATTAAACATATGCTGACGTACAAAATGTCATATGCTCTTAAGATCAAGAAAAGTGGGAGCAAAGTAGAGCAGGAGTATCAGATTCGAGGAATCCAAATTGTCTACCAAAAAGCAAAGTAAGAATATGAATCTTTCCAGAAAGAAAAAAGATGGTTTTGTTTCAGTTTAAAGTACTCCACTTGGTACGACTTACTGAAATACTTTCACCAACTCTCCCATCATGACCTTAGGTTCTTTAATTGAATTGGAATTGCAACTAGTTTTAACATTAAATTTTTATTTTTATTTTTTTCTTTATTTTGTTCTATTTTTGTTGTTATAATGTTAAATTCATCTTTTATAATTATTTCATATTTTTTCAATATGTATGTGAGTTTAGTTACGGACCATATATTTGCCATTACTCCTTCTGGACATTTATGAGCAGGGCGGCTCAAACATATTAGTGATGTAAAGTTAAAATTGAATGGAGATCGTAAATTTAAATTTTCATATGAAGTTTATTATACTCAATTTATTTAATCTTTTTTAAGGCATAATATTCTAGATACGTCAAACTTCTTCTAATACTTCTTTCCTCTTATATGAGATTTAGATTTTCTACCCATAATACTCAATATTATTGCTTAAAAAGTGAGGCCCTCAAATTTTTTATACAAGTTGAATTGGCCCTGTTTATGAGGACATGAAATGGATGTATAGGTATATTAGGTGAGATAAAGTGAAGGTGGTCTTCATAGTGGATAAGATGAGAGAGAGGCTCATGAGATGCTTTAAGCATGTGAAAGTAGATCTTCAGATCCCTCGATGAGGAGATACGAGATGTTGATTATGATGGGTATGAATAAAAGTAGAAGTAACCCGAGTAAATATTAACGAAAGGTAACTAGACATGATTTGAAACACTTGTAGGTTAACAAACATATGATCTTGTAAGAAAATATGGACATTGAGAATTAGGGTAGGATGTTAGTCGGTAGTTATTTTAGTTTTCGTTATCAGTAATACTAGTATTTTTTTTCCTACTTTCTTATACTTCCTACTATTACCTGTTGTTTCTTTTACTTTATTTACGTATTATTTGTTGATGTTTCTAATATTCTCCTACTTTCATATACTTCCTACTGTTACTCGTTTTTTTTTTTTTGCTTCAGTTATTGTATTATTTATTGATGCTACTAATATTCTCTAGTATATTCTCTTGTCCTTCTTGTTGTATTATGATTTACTTGAGTCAAAGATCTATCTACCATCATAACGTAGAGGTAAGATTGTATACACACAACTCTCTCAAAACCACAACTATGCATATGAGATTTCACTAATGATGTTGTTGTTGTTGGTCATTTACGATCGATACTCTTCTTGTTAGTAATAAGCCATTTTATCTTGAGTTGCGTTAAATTTATCCAATCTTTCGATAGGGTTAGATCCGACCTTTTGGTTACCAATTTGGTCCAACTTATGACTCTTAAGTTGAATCAAATTCAACCTATCTTTCCATATTGACAGACCCAAAATTTTGATTGCAAATTCAGTCGAACGTAGTGATTTTAAGCACAATTTTCATTTATATTTATTTTAAGAAATGTATTCAAATTATATAAATTATAAGACTAGAACTCAATGAAAAAAAGACTAGATTAAAGATAAAAAGGAGGAAAGGCCTGAAATTAGAAAATTTGAGGAAAAAATTGGTCAAAAGAATATAATCTTATAAATAGTAATCATCATTTCAAAGTAAAAATTCACTGCATGAACAGAGACAAAATGAGAAACTTTTTTACCGAGTACAAGACGGTTGAAGATATTGTCTTACTGTACTTATGAGAATCTTAAGACTCGAGATGGGAATGTGGCCTAGTGGCTGCCTCATCCAACTACACTTTAAAAAAGGGAAAAGGACATAAATGTCCTGTCGGAGCAAACAATTTCTACCTACTAATTTTTAAAATTTATTTTCATGTTATAGTCAATTTTGCTAAAGATTAAGAAAAATAATACTAACATGTCCAACCATGTCCCATACACATATTAACACTAGATAATGAAGGCCTGTTTTAAGGGCTCAATATTATAATTTTAAATATATTTATTGATATTTAATTATTTTATTAAAATAATTAATTAATATTTTAAAATAAAATGATAGAAAACACTTTAAAATAGCTATATTTTTTAATTTTATAAAATCAAATAATAGCTTACAACTTATTTAAATTTCCCTAATTAAAATTAAAAATATGCTTTAATGCTTATTTTAACATCAGGTCAAAGATATTTTCTTAAATTAAATAATCAAATTTAATATTTTTATTTTTCAATTTTATTTGAAAATTATATAAAAGGATAAATTAAAACTATAAGTGTTAATATATTTATATTTTTTAAAAAATATTACGATTTCAATATTTTATTAAAATATGATTTATTTTACCTAATATACTATATAAATATAAGTAAATAGCATATTTATGTTAAGGAGATAAGAGGTTGTTCTTATCCATATAGATATATTAAACATTCATTTTCATAATGAGATAATATAAAATTAATAAAGATTTATTATTGATAGGTGAAAATTCTATAAAAAAAAAATAGAGAAAAAATAAAATGAATATTAGTGGAGTTAAAATTTTTTAATAAAGGAATTAAAAAAACATGTTATTTCTATTAGTTTAAAGTCATTTTACATGCAGGTTAATTTATCTATTATATCGTACTTTCTTCATTCTTTTTTATTTGCTTTATTTGGGTTGGACACACCTTAATCTCTTACTCCTATAAAATTAAAAGTAATTTGATTAAGATACTCCTAATTAAATTTTATACCTCTTTCCAAATCAATAATGACTACATTTGTTGAACAAGGGCATAATAGGAACATTTTGTTAAAACTATTCTTGAAAGATCAAAGTAGCAAATATTTAGGAATATAAACACAACCCAAATGAATCAAATAAAAAGAAATGAATGGAGTATTATATATCTTATTCTTAATATTACAAATCTCAATTTTTTATGAAAGTTTACATATAAATATATTTATATAATATAGTAAAAGCTCTTTTCGCTGACCATTTAATATACTTCATTTTTTTAAAGAAAATTTTCATTTAAATATCTGTTTTGCGAGTTGACAGACACATCAATTGTGATTACACCTACAATTCATAAGTAAATATAAAAATTGTGTGTTCGAAACCTTATATGAATATTACATATGTAATTTATTTTATTTCTAGTAAAACATTAATAGAATGATTTAATGATATTTTTTATAAACTTATTCGATAATGAATAAAAAAATATCTTTAAATAGGTTAACAACTTTAAATTTTAACCCACTAAGTTCATGCGTGATAGTATCTTTTGAGCAAAAAATTAAAATATTAAAATTTGAAATATTAAAAATCTCAGCGGAGCCAGAATTTTCACTTAAAAAGTTTAAAATATAAGAAAATAAATATATGAAGAAAACAATTCAACATTTACCACATAAAAATATAAAATAATTTTCGTTCTATATAAACAATCTAATATTTCGTGAAAGGAGATTGTTGAGCAAAATATTAAAATATAAAAAGCTTGGAGTATTAAAAGTTTTGTCAGAGTCAGAATTTTCACTTAGAAAATTTAAAATATAAGAAAATAGATATATGAAGAAAAAAATTAAATATTTAGCACATAAAAATATAAAATAATTCTAATTCTATATAAACAATCTAGTATTTCGTGAAAGGAGATTCAAATTATAAATTGAAATTTATTTAAAATAGTCCATGTGACATAACTTTCAAAAAGTTAGTTTAAGAGATCATGTATTTACCAAAAAAGTCTTGCATTTTTTTTTAACTTTTATGTAGTATAGAAAGTAATAAAAGACAAATATAAGGGCAATATTTTAAGAGAAAACTTTTTAGTTTGTAAAACATAATTGGAATGTAACTAAGGACTACCAAAAAGTTATCTTCTTCCTTAAAGAAAAGTTTTTTAGTTGGTAAAGACATAGTTAGAATGTAACTAAGGACTACTAAAAAGTTACATTCACTTATATATAGTAGAAATTATTTACTTCATTAATAAAGTAATGTGGAAGATTATTTTGTATTCACCAACATTATTAAAATACCATATTATTTGTTTTAGTTTGTTTTACTTATTTATACCATAAAATACATATTTAATACATATTGATAAAATACAATACAATACACTTTTAATATAATACAATTGTTAAAGATATAGTTTTATATATAATAATGATACAATTTCTCTACATATACGTCTTCTATACAATAGTTATACATTTTTACATGCATCCTATACAATCTTTAGCTACCATTATTATTTAGATACATATTTTATACAACTTTATATTGTCTCTACATGCATTCTATACAGTCCGTATATCACAATGATGTTGTTTATGCAAAAAAAAATAAATCTATGTATATATAGTTTTTATAACATATTGATACAATCCCTATACCATATTGCTACAGCCTGTATACCATGTTAATACAATCTCTATACCATATTGATACAACTTCTACACTATATTCATTCCTCTATACATGTATTTTACGTACATACATATTCTATACAACGACGATACAATTCTTATACACATCGTATATATAATTTTTATACACTATATAACTTTAATACATAGTCTATACAATAATTATAGATTTTTTATATAATTTTATTTAATTATTTTAAAAGAAAAAGATTTGTTTAGCTTAGAAAAATAAAGGGAAAGTAAAAAAAAATAAAAAATGAATAACATTTTAAAAAGTGGGCCAAAATGGCGCAAGAAGGAAGGAAAAGGCCAAAATAGCCCAACTGCTATTAAACTATAATTATTCGATCGACTAGCCATAATTCGTCAAATTGGTCAAACGTTGGCCATTTGTTTTCAAAATAGCTTGCGGGTGCCTTTTTCCATTTAAAAAAACATTTGGTATATGTTTGACGAGACATAAGTCTTACATACTTGTGAAAATATAAGAATTTTACTGAGGATAAGATGAATATTTTCTCTATATATCCTATGCGCACACGATCGATGGTAAAACATCGGGAACGGTCCATTTTTAGTTCAGTTAGGTGGGTGTTAGCCTACGATTCTCTGGGTGGGCTCGGGGCCCGGACACAGTTAGGACAAAAAATCAATCGTCGACCCCTTGACTGGCTATGGAGCAGATATAGGTGGTTCGATGGGGATATTTTGGTGGTCAAATAGGAGAAATGGCGCAAACGAGCCATTTTTTGCCTAATTTCTTAGGTGTTAATCCATGGTTCTCGGGGTGAGCTCGAGGCCCAGGCATAGTTGGGGATAAAAATCGACCGACGTCTCCTTGACGGTCTATGGAGCGGATGTGGGTGGTTCGACAAGGTCGGTGGGGCCATTTTGATGGTTAAATGGGCAAAAGGCACAAACAGGCCATTTTCGACCAAGTTCGGTAGGTGTTAGCCCACGGTTCTCAGGATGGGCTGATGTGTTATGAATTTATAGCACTTTGGATGCTTAAAAATGATAAAAGCATGCAATTTACTTAGGTTTTTTTGTGAGTTATGATGGGTTTTGTGTTATGTTTTGCAAGAAACTAAGTTTTAGATGCTAAACTGAAGAAAAGGATGAAAAATCAAATTTTGGTCTACTTACTTGGGCATCTACGAACCTTAGGTACTACCTATTGGGCATAGGAGCCAGAGTAGGTGTCAGAAACTGAAAGTCTAGAGGCTCAGAAGTGCTAAAAAAAGTCTTTATCACTTATGTAGGGCACCTTAGGTTTGTAGACGACTGAGTAGGTTGTAAAGATGCCAAGTCCAGAGAGTTTACGAGTTACTATAGGAAGAGGCACTTGCGTGGAACTACCTATGGTCCGTAAGAGCCACCTATGGCCCGTAGTTGGCTTAGTAGGTGGCCACTGACCTCAGTTTTCCTATTTTGTTTGGGATTTGATTTTTAGAGTTTCTTTGTAACCTATATATATATATCCTTTTGACATTTCTTAGTTAGTTTACGCACTCTATACATTAACAAACATATATTTTATTCCAGGATTCGAATTTGATCTTGTGATTGCTTTGTATTGATTTTGGTTGTTTATTTAATGAAAGACTTTAGGTTCTATTCGTTGATTATTGTGATATTGTTTGAATGGCTTCAATTATGAATTCCTTTGATCATATTACAAAGATGAGCGACTAATTTCCTTAGCTAGGGTTTTGGGAACCCTGCTTAAATAACAAAGTAGGGGAAGTGTATAATCCTTCCCGATAGTTGTTACTATATGCATTGTGGTTTTCTTCATACTTATTGATTTCTTAACTGTTGAAAATCTTAGAATCCAGCTTGTATTTACTACGAACTCGAGAGGGAGGTAGATATTGGGAAGAGGAGATCACAATAGTGATTTGGGATTAATTGTCGAAATAAGATTACCTGCATTATTTACTTATGATGATTAACTTACATCTAATTAACTTGAGACCGAGAGGAGATACCTGAAACTCGAGTCCAAGGTAAGGGTATAGTAAGGTGATATTCTGAGATCGAGAGAAGATAAGTGAAATTCACCATAAGATACTAAGAGGCGGTTGGTGATACCTAACTTACCAGATTCTACATGCACGGTAGTTTTATATTTGGATTGAGAATGAGAAGCCTACTGAGTTAGAAGCCATGGGAACATGAGCCTTGTGTTCGTTTCTGACTGTTTACAACCAAAGCTTTTGTGTTTGTTTACTTGTTCGAGTTTACTTTGACTCTAGAAGATGAGAGATATAATTCCACATATTCCTTGTGGGTTCGAACCCAACCTGAGTTGGGTTACTTTACTTGAAAACAACTGCTTTATATTTAATTAGAAGTGTAGTATGGGGGGTTGATCCAAATTTAGCGTCGTTGCTGAGGAAAACGGTGTTGGGTTGTGGATTGACATTTGTTGAAGTTTTTGGGTTTTTGTTTTTCTTTTATTAGTTGGGTATACATCAGTATATGCCTAACACTAGGAGTCAAGGGAATCCATTACTCCCATTGAATCCTAAGCTATATAGAATCTTATAGCCTAATCGTATGATGATGGAATCTGTATGTGCATGCCATCTTGAATGGGTTCGGGATGATAATAATGCATTACCTCCTCCTACTACAGGTGATCCTCAGAACATTGCTGATCGAAAAATGGAGCATTTGTTGTAAGATGCAACTGCTATCTAGAGTAGTGACGAGGAGGTCCGGCTAACTCAGCAGGTAGAGCTAGCTAGGCCATGACCGACAGTGGATCGTCGAGCAGCACTCCACGGTAATCCAGATAGATTTCAAAGTGGTCAATCTTAAATAATCCTATTATACCAATACTTATAGTCATATAATAATGAAGAGGATATGAGATACGTTGAGCTGGCAGAAATAAGAGCTATCATTCCTCCTACACTACCCCTTAATGTAAAATTTGACATAACTAGTGCCATGATACAATTCTTGAACTTGAAAGGTGTGTTTTTATGCTAGGCTACAGATGATGAAAATATGCATCTTGCTAATTTTTTTGGGATCTGTATTTCTTATACTATTCTGGGGTAGATCAGGAGGCACTCAGATTAAGGTAGTTCCCTTTTTCGTTGACTGGAGAAACTTTGTTGTGGTTGGGAGAACTTCCTCGAGGATTGATCACTACTTAGAATGAGTTGTACAGGCAATTCATAAATCATTTATTTCCTCCATCCAGAATATTGCAGTTAAAAGACGAGATATAAAACTTCAGCAAGCTACATTTTGTGTCGATGTACAAGGCCTGGTTCCGCTTTAAGCAAAAGTTGAGCATGGTACCCAATAATTGTATTTCAGGGACAACCTTGCTAGAGATATTTTATAAAGCCCCAAACATCAGTTCTCGAGCTATGGCAGACATAATAAATGGAGAAGCTTTCATGCATTTATGCTGGGAAATATCTTCTAAGGTTCTAGACCAGATCTCTCTCACTTACTGAGGATGGCATACTTGGGAGGCAGAGAGGGGTGCTGACACTTATGCCATTGGAGCTTCTGGCGACCGTAGAGCAGATAATGATTCTTCGGTGCAAGAGATTGCACATCTGAGGACTGATATTGGGTTGATGACTAAATAATTGTCAATAGTGAATTTCAAGAAGGTGAATATATGTAGGTTCACAGGGTGAAGCCTCTAGAGCATATGAGTTTGACTTGGAAGAGAAGGCTAAGTATCTTGATCGCGAATTGGCAGGTTTCTGAGCCAAAGGTCAAGGAAACCAAAGTCATAACTATTATGGAGATAGATATATAAATCACAGTAGAAAACATGATGGTGACTAGAGATGGTAAGATAACTATAAGGAAAAGGGAGACAGGTGTGTCCCGTAGGGCAGTCGCGATACTAAAGCAAGAATGGAGGCATTTATCACGACCCAAAAATAGGGCCTGGCCATGACCAGCATCTCAAGTCCACCGAGTATCGGAGACTACCCCTTTAACCTAACCTAGCGGAGTCAATTACACCTAACAACGGATTAATTCCAACATAAAACAAGATATGTTAAGAAGACTCAAAGAATTTATGATAGATCAATATCCAACAAACAATAATCAATAACCAATACCAATAACCAACCATAATAGCTATGTCTACATTAATGTCCAACAAGCCTCTAACAAAACCAAAGATAGTTTGGTTGAGACATGCCCCCGTCCATAGCCAGAAACAAATCCAAAATAAAGAGTCAATATATAAGGAAACCCAAAGCATGAAATGGGTCTTTCGAAGGATGGAAGCTCACTATTTTAGACAGACTCACAAGTCGGCCCCCAATCAACTAGTCACTATGTAGGAGGAGTAAAAGTGTGGCTAGTTCCTACATCGTATAGGGATACAACGTCTGAAGATGATTATCGGTTGGAGCACTAACATGTAACTCAATTATATAGGATAAAATAATGCCATGAACCATAATACAGAAACTATTAAAACCAGTGCACAATATCATATGCAATACATATATATATATATATATATATATATCACATGCTGGGAAAGAAAATAGGGCTTAGCATGAACCTTAAAACCTTAACCTAGATTGTGTAGCTTGACCATCTTAAACTAGCACCCACGGCTGTATGGATTCAACTCCCCCTGCTGAAAGGGCCTCAATGTGTGTTAGCCACATGAACCAGAGAAAATCCAAGGAAAGTCTAATGCCATCTAGGCAACTAGCCATCCCAAATGTCTCAAGTGTAACTTATGCACACGGTCATCAAGACCAACCCTCATGTCGGCAAATATGAGTTTCCAGTATCAGTACCCTCGGGACATCCACCTTCACGGCTTTACTACACAACCCTATTTAAGACCATATTAAAATATTTAACACATACACCAACCATCATATTAAGGAGTCAACCATTTAGGCATTATTATGTGGTATCGTCATACCGACTATAGCTTATAAACAATGTTATTAGCCAAACCTTTGGGGATTCTTTTGTATCCCCGAATCCATTATGAAAATCCACTTAGGGCTCCCATTGCACCCCACAAGGTTTTCAAAACCATCCTTAACTATTTTGTCATTTATGCAATGCATTAGTTTAAAGAAATAAGTCAAACCAAATGATAATTCATATTCCAAAACGAATTATCCAAGTGGGTCGAGGTTATTATCAATTCTATACCAAAACCAATTATTTGGGGAATCCATTGTACCCCTAAATTTATTAACCATTCATATGCACCCCCAATGAGTGTACAAACAGATAATTCATGCATAATAGATCGATAGAAACCATGGAAAAACATTCAAACAATTTATATGCAAAACCCTCAACCCATAATTCAAAACCCAACATCAAAACCGTGAATAATAAACAAATTTTCATTCCATTAATAAATTAAAATTATAGGTAAATAGGTACATGCCTTAGACACATTAGAATTGGAAAGTAATTTGGAACTTAGATCCCGAAAGATGAACGTATGATGAAATCATTATTCGTTCTTGGGGTTTTGAGTTTGAGAGTGGAATTGGGGATTTTTAATCTCTTCAAATTGAAAGGAATATGATATATAATGCTTAAGGGTCATACATAGGTAAAAGGATCCCAATACACCTCATTCCAAGTAATTATAACAATTGCACAGATTTTAACATAGGGGCATGGTACTAACCTTATGAGACAGCTAACCTCCATTCCACGGACCCTAATACAGAGATTATCCTCTATGTCATAGACCCTATCATGAATATTATCCTCCATGACAAGGGGATATCGTAGAGGCTCACTGCTTCTGTGGCCTAGAACCACCCTGAACCCCATTCAAAATTCCAAAACTCTCCCGAGATATCCCAACATCATATCTAAATAAATTCAAGTAAAAAATCAATGTTTCAAACATGAGAGGGCCAAACATAAAATGCTTAAAATTTTAAGGGTGTTATATCATTATTGTCCAAACTAGTGAAGGGTCAAGAAAATCAGAAAGCATGCCTTAAGGAGATTAAAGCTGCTATCTCAAGTCTGACCCTAAAGGTTAAATCTTATACAATTCTTATCAAGTAGCTTAAGACGCTGTTTAGGTAGATGCCTGCTACTTTAAATCAGAGGCAGCCTGGTACCTTTACGAGTAATACAGTTCAAAATCTAAAAAATAATGGTCATTATCTCGCTATTACCACTCGAGATGGTAGTCTACTATTGATCTCCCATTACCTACTGTGGATGTGCAGAAGAATGATAGAACTGTGGTTGATGAGACAACTACCATGGAGTCAGACAAGGCGATATGTATTGATGTTAGTGTTGGTAAGGATAAAGGTAAGGGCAAGATCGATGAGCCCGTAGTGAAACAAATTTCATGATCGCCCCCACCTTTTCCTCAAAGACTGAAAGAAGTAAGAGAAAGGGAAGTTCAAAAGATTCATTGAGATGCTGAAAGATCCGAGCATGAACATTCCTCTCCTTGAGGCTTTGGAATAGATGTCTGGGTATGCTAGGTTAATAAAAGAATTGGTGACAAAGAAAAGAGCTCAAAGTTTAAAGTACATTGGTGGATTGCACCATTGTAGTCCTGTTACTTCTAAGTCTCTGGCCTAGAAGAAGGGTGATCGTAAAGCTTTTATAATCCATGTACTACAGGGGCATCCAAATTCGATAGAGCGTTATGTGACTTAGGAGCTGTCATGACCTGAATCAGAGCCTACCGTTATAGGTATCTCAAGTCTACGGAGGATCAAAGACCACCCTCTTATCCTAGTCAAATCGAAACACAACACACCTAACAACGACTGAATTCCAAATATATAACAAAATAGAGTGAATAAAAACTCAAAGTTTATGAAATATCAGCCAACAATACCCAACCACTGCAATATCTACAAAGCCTCTAACAAAACTGAAAAACCAATCTAAGTTAGACATTCCCCCGACCATAACAATGAAAATGACAATGATATGTTAACGTGAAATTTTAAATTCTAATTTATGAAAGGAAACCGATTAAATGTTCAAATCTTCTGGAGATTGGAAGATCATCTCTTCACCACCAATGACTAACAAATTGAGTTAATCTACCTAAAGTTGTGTAGGAAAAGTAGAAATATCTTTGGTGCCTCCATCGCGTAGGGATACAATATTTGGAGACGATTAGTGGGTTGAGCACTAGCATGTAACTCAGGGATAGGGTATAAAATTATGCCAAGCTAAATCAAATTAAAAACCATGTGAACATCATCATACACATACATAAATAATATGTTGGGACAGGGAACAAGGTTTAGCATGAAGTAAAATATTATCTTAAACAATATAGCTTAACCGTCATAAAGGGTACCCATGGGCTATTGGGTTCAACTCCCGTTACTGAAAGGGCCTTGATGCGTGTTAGCCGTATGAACCAGAGAAAAACCAAGGAAAAGATAAAGCCATCAAGGCAATTATCCATCCCAAATATATATATCAAGTGTGACCCATGCTTATGGATATCAAGACCAAACCTCACATTGGCAAATATGAGTTTCCAGTGTAAGTCATCCGAGGCCTACACCTTCATGACTTCGATACATAACCCCCATTAAGCCACATTTAAAGAAAGTTTAACATAACTCATTTGTTAACCAAAGAACCAACCGTTAAGGCACACTATGGGTATTGCCATACCCTTACACTTGCAAGCCTATCTCTATGCCATAACAATCATATTAACTTGGGAGAATACCTCGACCCTTTGTTCATTAAATCATGTTATGTCCAACAAGTATTTAAAAATCCGTGTTTAATGTTTAATCATTTATGCAATGCAATAACATAGGTCAGTAAGTCAAACCAAGTGACAATTTTACAATTCAAAGCCATTTACACAAGTGAGCTGAGGGAACACAATTATTCAAAACCAATTCCAATTTCAAAACACCAATTTAGAGGAAATACCTTTACCCCCTTTAAAATTCCCTCACCAATGCACCCCATTAGTTCAAAACATCAATTTCAAAGCATGAATAACTCATAAAAACCATGGGAAAAATAATTTAAGGATCAACCATTCCAAAACCCTCAACCACAGCAAAATCCACATTTCAAACCATGCAATTAAACCATCTAAAACATGTGATTTTTATAATATAAGAGTTAGGGAAGAGTAACATGCCTGAAATACAAAGATTTATGAAGAGAAATCAACCCTTGAGACCTTAGATGACAAATTTCTTAGAAACGCTAAGTATCTTAACCTTTTGGAGCTAAAAGAGTTTGAGAGTGTTTTTAATTGTGTTATGAATGATAAATAACCCCATTAAGTCCTTTATGGACTGTAACACCCCATATTTTTTGGGCTAGACTTTGAAGTATCATTCTTATGGGTGTTAACTCTAATCCCATGATTTACTTTTGAATACATATTTCATGATATTTATCCTAGTGTGTGAAGTGATTTTTAATTGAAAAATGTTCATAGAAATCTCTTAGAACAATGTTGAGCTAAGAGCCATTAATTTGTCCAAAGTTTGGCATTCAACTTTACAAGGGTATACTTTGAACAAGTATAACTTTTGATATACGTAGTATTTTTCAGCTCAAGAACCACCAAATTATAAATAATTGAGTTAGCTTTCCAAAAATACCAATTTTACCTTAATCTGATACCCGAGTGAAAAGTTATGACCTTTTTAGTGAGAGGCAGTAAGGGGTCACGATAGTCCCATGCCGCGATGGCAATTCAACCCGACAACGGGTCGATTCACGATGGGTAGTTAACCTGAATAGAGGTTGCACCATAATGGTGATTTCCACAAGAAAAAGTGGCCAAGGGGAAGTTTATTCCTTTCCCCTCAACCCCAGCCGCTCAAACACAATTTATAATTCAAAAATGGGCATTATTTGCCCATTTTCCTCACAACAACTCACGTAAAAGCCCTCTAATTCCCAAGAACAAAAGATTTAAATTTCTCTCTAAGAATTCAAGTACCTAAGCTCTAAATTAAAGTTTTTCTTAAAGGATTCAAGCTTCAATTGCAAGTTTTTTCAAGAATTCATCAAATTAAGGTATGTGGGAGTTCATCTATGGGTCCCATTACACCCATGGATCCCAAAACCTTTATTTGATTTAAAGTATGAGTTTTTACATTAAGCTCAAATTCCTATAGATAGATATTTCTCAGATAGTCCTCGCAGATAGTTATGGGATTGGACACAGGCTCAAAAGTATCCCATCAGTTCTGTTATGTTTTAAAGTTTTAAAGATTTCATTCATAATCATGAAAACTAATTCACTAAGACAAAGTTAGATCTGCTTTTAGATTCCTTCTCAGAGTCCCGTGATAGCATGTGTTCTAGAATTAGAAGTATGAACCCAGAAGTTTAGCAGTAGTAAAGTAGGGATAGTGTTATCTGAATTTAGTAGATTTTGTATCCAAGGGGTTAGTTGTATGATAGGTGAAATAGAAGGCTTGAAATAGTGTATGCAAGAATTTATGATTATTGATTTAAAATTAAGTATGATGATGTGGGTGTGATTTAGAGATGTGATATTAGTATGCTGTAAAGGAAGTTAGTGTGGTTCATTAAAGGTTTGGGGATATCCATATTAAGTGTTAGAGTCTAAGGTCGAATCTTTAAATATTGAGCTAATAGAAAGTAGTATTGAAATTCTCGATAGTGTGAACTCATTGTATGGTGATACTCATGAAGATTCTAAGTTAAGCAGTGTTTAAAGATATTGTTTGATGACCATTTAGGCTATAAAAAGTATATATTTGTATCTCAGAAAGAAGTATTAGCAGTAGGTTTTACACTTTCAAGTGTAGTCTTTTAGGGTGAATTTGTTATTGATGAGTATTGTTATATTCCGAGATAGAGTAAAGTGGTTGTAGTTCAGTTTAGAGTTTATCAATAGGGTCATGCATACTTAAAGTGATGGCTCAAAGCTAAAGTGGAGATGATAGAATAAGTAACCAAGTCAGGCTCTCAGATTCTAGTAGTGATGCAATATATTGTAGAATAGTAGTAAGGGAGGATGATGCCCTACCCATTCTTATTTTAGTATTTATACTTTAGTTATCACGATATCTACTCATGCCTTACATGTCAGTTCCATGATCATAGCTCAAATTCACACATTTTCCATAGAATCATGTATGCTTCCAGTTCCTAGTATAAGGAGTTCCAATTTGCTCAGCTGTACGAATCATATTCCTTAAAATTTATGAAATCCAAACTCAGGTCATACAACTCCTGACTCATGTACCCATGCTTTACAGTATGTTCAGTTCCAGTACTTATGCTACACTCTTAGTGATCAGCTAAATTCAAATTATATCATGCATATCCTTAGTTGTTAAATCTGTATTGAATCCATGTTGTGGATACTCTATTTCTCAGGCCTCAATTAAGTGTACAAGTTGTGCATAGTTTTTTTCATGCTTCAGGTCCTCATGATCTAACCATTCAGTGACCTCTCCTTATGAAATGGTAGTGGTGACAAACAGTTGTTTATATGGGAGAGAGTAAATGTTTAATGTTAGGGAAAGATTATTATATGCTTTTTTGATCTAAGGTTATCAGTGTGGAGTGCTATTGAGGCCAAGTTTTTGATATATGTCATGGTTAGTTGAAATTTTATGTGTACTTTTCTTAAGAATAACGTATGGATGTTGTTAATGATAGAAGTATTAGAGTGTACAGAAAAGATGCTTTGGTAGGTTGTTTGCCAAGAAGTTTATGTATGGTTATAATGATAGGCTTGAATATCATGTTGGTGTATATAAGTGGATAGGTCCATTGTATGTTAGTGCATTTCTAGTAAGAGGTTAAATTTAGTTATTAAAGTGGTAAGAAAAATTACTCTTAAGATGAAAAGTTGTGAAAATGCAGGGTGTATTAAATTCATGATTCTGAATAGTATTACAGTGTTATGGGTGAACTTTGTAGATTTGAGTAGGCTTGAACATAGTGAGAGAATTCTGTTCAGCTTAGACTTCAGTAGATAGAGTTATCAGTTCCCATGTGAATATTTTTAGTAACCTCAAGTGAAGTGCGGTGTTTAAATGGAATGTATAGTTGAGGGAGTATTTAAGGAGTATGTCTAAGCTCGAGAGTAGCAGTTGCATTGTCTAAGGCATAGCAATTCCAGCCTATGTTTTATAGGCCTATATTCCATGATTATAGAATTGTATCCGTGTTACGATTCCATATTCATATATCCCATTCAGACCATGCCCAAATTCTCTTCTCCCTAATGTTATTATAACTTTTTAGAAATAGCGTTGAAAAAGTACTTCAGTTGAGTATAAGCTCTCAGTATGAGTTCAGTCTGTATAGCCAGCAATTCAGTTTAGCAGTCAGACAGACAAATTCCTATGGTTTTCCATCTTTCCATCTAGTCATACTATCCGAAGTCTTATGAATATGGCTATTCCATGAGGTAATTTACTTATGTCCATGCAAGTTGTGACTTTAGTTCAGTCCATGCATCATGTCTATGATTAAGATATCTAGTCATGACTCAGTACATAAGTGTTCAGTGAATGATATCAGTTTTCTAAGTTTTCTAGTTCAGACAGTGTAATACCTTGAGTTTCCATGTCCTAAAACTCTCATCTTTTCTTCACAAAACTAGAGCCACTTTGAAGTTATGATTATTCATAAGTTGACTCTCTCGTTTCTATCTGAACCTTATAACCATTCTCATGGCATTGCATGTATTCATGAAATTAATTTAGCTCATGTATCATACTCAGTCTCAGTTAAGAAATCATGTTCAAAGTCATGCATGTTCAAAATATGATCTCAGTTGCCTTAGAATTCTAAGTCTAACCAATATCATTTGAGGATGAATGATTCTAAGGGAAAGATAATATAACACCCCACATTTTTTGGGCTAGATGTTAAAGTGTCATTCTTATGGGTGTTAAGTGTAATCCCATGATTTACTTTTGAATACATATTTCATGATCTTTATCCAAGTGTGTGAAGTGATTTTGAAGTGAAAAATGTTCATAGGAATCACTTAGAACAAAGTTGAGCTAAGAGCCTTTGATTTGTCTAAAGTCTGGTATTTGATTCTACAAGGGTCTACTTTGAACGTATTTTACTTTTGATATACGTAGAATTTTTTAGCTCAACACCCACCAAATTGTATATAATTGAGTTAACCTCCCAACGATACCAATTTCACTTTAATCTGATATCCAAGTGAAAAGTTATGACCCTTTTCATGAGAGGTGGTAAGGGATCGTGATAGCCCCGTACCGCGAAGGCTATTCAGCCCAACCAGGGTTGCATCGTGATGGTTAGTCAAACCGACTAGGGTTCACTCCATGATGGTTATTTCCATGGGAAAAAGATGAAATGGGGTATTTTAGTCCTTTCCCCTCAACCCCAACCATCCATACACGATTTATAACTCAAAAAGGGGCATTATTTTTCCATTTTTCTCATAACAACTCACGTAAAAACCCTCCCCTTCCTAAGAACAAAAGATTCAGCTTTCTCTCCAAGAATTCAAGTACTAAGCTCCAAATTCAAGTTTTTCTTCAAGGATTCAAGCTTCAATTGCAAGATTTCTTCTAGAATTCATCAAATTAAGATACGTGAGATTCATCCATGGGTCCCATTTCACCCATGGCGCCCAAATCCTTTCTTTGATTTAAAGTATGAGTTTTTCAATTATTATGAACTTTTACATGTTCAAGATGCGTTAAATCATGTTTCTCCTTTGTAATTTCACTCAATTCATGTCCAAGTATGATTCCATGAAAAGTTAGGTTATCTCATGTTTCAAGTTTCAATCTCCTATGTCATATTCAAGTGAATTTCATGTTATAATGCCAAGTTATTATCTTATACATGTAATTATGATTTCCCATGTTTAACATATTCCCATGTTCAAATTCATGGTTCCCATGTGTTTGATGAAATGTCTATACTTTTAGGTTTTGAACCATGATTCCTATACTATAGTTTTTAAGTGTTGATATCATGCTATATGATCATTTAGTGCTGGCGGGTTATGAACTCCCGATACCTATGTGTTTTTACATATTTTCATTTTCAAGTAACAAGTCAGTCAGAATCATGATTTTATTCCCATATTTGGCTTACTATTTTATAATAAACTCACCCGTTTTACTTCATGTTAAATACATCAATGTACATGTTTATGATTACTTAAGACTCTTCATGCACTATTATTTTTATAATACCATGACCTAGGCTTATCAATCATTAGTTAACAGTGAATGCACCAATTAGTATTCCAGTGTCATTCAGTTGGGAGTAGGATTTAGCATCGAGTAAACCCAGGGATGGGGGCATTCCTGCCAGTTTAGGGTTTAACCCTTAGTAGCAATCCCAGAGTTATGGAACTATGTAGCCAATGTAGGTTTGATATACCTTCCTACCAGTTTAGAATTGACACATATCTCATGAGAGCACCTTCCAGTATAGGGTGACTCCTTAGTTCTTCGGGACATCATCCTTATGGATCGACATCGTCAGCTAGTGTTAGTACATATGGCATGGATTTTTAGCCACTATTGCTTGTGAAGAAATCAATAACATTCATAATTAAGAGCATAGATAAAATCACAATGATAAGAAGTGTAAAAAACCACAACCATAACTGAATCAGTGAACTGAAGTCAATATAATAAAATCCCAACATCAAAATTGGATCTTGGAATCAAAATATGTTTGTGATTATCAAAAGTGGATAACTCCTACTAAAACACATAAAGGGTATTTATAGTATATGAGGAAACCCTAAAACTAAATCCCGAATGAAATAGGAGAACACAGGGTTGGTGTCCACATGTGTTCCGTACCCGGGTCTGTTACTGGATGCAGGTGTACCTGCGGTCCTAACCCTTGGCATAGGTACAAACTTAGGTAATGGATGAAAAATTCCTATAAGTTCAGGTCTTGGGTTTTTGGACTTCTAACACTTGCTTTGCCTACCTGCGGTCCGTAGGATCACTTAGTAGGTGCAGGGAGTGATCTTTTTAGCTCTTCTTTGATTCTCGAATATACTTTGATCATGATCAAGATGGACGTGTCCCGAACATTCGTTATTGCCCCAAAAATAATCAAAAACACCTTTTTTCACATTTTCTACAAACTTATCATCCAAAACATGATTTCTTGCAAAACATGCCAAAATGTATCATATGTAACAAAATAACCTTAGAAACCTGCATTTTTTCCTTGTTTTAAGTATCGAAAGTGCTATATTTCTTTAGCTCATCAACACCCTCATCTTAGAACGTTTGTATGTTCTTAGGCAATAAAACACAACAAAAACAAAAACAACGCTTACTTAGGAGAATCTATGTTATTCAAGGTAGTTAGTTAACACTAAAAACTCAGAACACAACATCCCTCTCTAATCTTATTTTTCAAAAACAACTATGCATGAACATGAAGCTCAACAATATGACATGATGGGATCAAGATGTGGCCATTACGTTAGCAACAGATGACAACTCATATATACAAGTTACACTACTTGAAACAAGTATAGCTAGCATTATGACTCAAGTGACCTCACAACAAGGATGTCCCACTCTCTCATATGAAATCATGCATGTCAATGCAAGGTCGATCAAGATACACTCACACTCAGAAGAGAATTTTCAATCAATGCATGTTAAATAAAATAGGCTTACCCTTATTTTTTTACCTTAGCATTCAGATAGTCATGTTAGTATCACTATAGGAATTTTATCAGCTTGTAATATAGGCTTAGGGTATGGTATGGTACATATGCACATATCAAGTGACTAAGCCTCCTTGGCACTACACTAACTTTGGTGTCTCATTTACTAGCCAATTTTCTTTTTTCATTCCACCCTTCTTTTTCTCTTTTTGTTCTTTTATGCATATACAGGCTGGGTGTGGTCTCTTATTCTTTCTTTTTCTTTTCAAATTTTTTCTTTTCTTTTTTGTTTCTCTTTATACCTAACTATCCCTACTAACTTTTTCTCTTGATTTTCCCTTCTTCATATGCATTTGATGCTACACACCCCTATGATAGACACCCTTAACTTTTGTATTTTGCTTGAGTTTAGGTGCACCATGTCTATGGAGGAATACGGCCAAAATAGGTTTATTGTAATATAAATTAGAAGGTGAATAGGTGAGATAGAAAAATAGGCAGTAAGCCTCAAAACACGGTTCAAGGGATATACTTCACACATGGAAGGTCATTTAGGCTAATAGTGGAGTAAAATAAAAAGCAGACTATTATCCTTTCCTAACCAACTATCCTTCAACCTAGGCAAGATTAATTAGGCAAGTTATGAATTCAACGCACAAAGAGAACTAGGTAGTATCTCACACAAATATAACATAGAGTCAATATTACCAACTACTACCTATCCGGTTCGTGCAATTATTAGCAAGTGATTATCAAGTCCCTAATATTAATGCCATAACAAGATCCACAATGTTCACACATATATATATTACACTGTTCTAAGACATAAATTTTTTTAGGAGGGTATCAAAAATTAGTCAAAACATAACTGCTGCCCTAAATACTTAAAAATCTCCTAATTACACAAAAACAAAACACAATATGAAATAAAATATTCTATTATATAAAATTATCCTGGACATGCCAGTTCAACAATCATACCACGACCAATAGAAAAAGAAGCACAGTAACAAAAACCCTCAACGGCATGGTATGCCTACTCCTAACAAAAAAGTAGGAACATAACTGGGATGCACATGGCATCCGTGTAACTTGGGTTGCCTCCCAAGAAGCACCTGATTTATTATCGTGGCATGACTCAGTTCCCTTGGCTATTCAAACTTTGCCAAGGTCTATTTCAGCACAAACTCTGACTTCTTCTAGGTTTCTCATGTAGTGTTTCATTCGCTGTCCGTTCACTTGAAAAAGTATATCACCATCACATTTTATCTCATTATCACCAAATGAAAACACCTTAACAACAGTGAATGGTCTAGTACATCTTGATTTTAACTTGCCAGGAAACAAACGTAGTCTTGAATTATATAACAAAAACAAATCACCGGGTTTGCATATTCTCTCCTCAATATTCTTGACATGGTACAACTTCATTATTTATTTGTATATGGATAAACTCTCATAAGCACGGAGTCATTATTCATCCAACTTATTCACTTTGCTCAAACTCAAGTTTGCTACATGACGCCACTCAAAATTTAGCATTTTCAGCGCCCATAGTGCCTTATGCTCAAGATCAATAAATGACATGTTTTTCCATACAAAAAAAATGATAAATGGGGGTCTTATAGGCTATCCGATAGGCCCATGATGTATCGTCTGACTTTCTAGACCAGGCCGTCCTGTTAGCATTCATATTTTTTGCCAATATAGATTTTATCTCTCTATATGAGACTTCCACTTGTCCACTCATTTTGAGGATGGTAAGGTATTTTCTTATTATGCCTTACACTATATCTATCAACGCGTTCTTTGAAAAAGAGGTTGCATAAGTTTGATCCACCATTAATGATAATTGCACGTGGCATGCCAAATCAGGAAAAAATATTCTCTTCAAAAAGATGGTGACTCTTCTACCTTTATTGTCTGGAAGTGCAATTGTCTCCCCACATTTTGATATGTAGTCAACCGCTACTATAATGTATGTCATGCCATAGAAACTTACAAATGGGCCCATGAAATCAATCCCCCACACATAAAAAAACTTTAACTCTAAAATGGGTGTCATGGGGAGTTCCTGGCACTGTGAAATGTTGTCTTGATGTTGACTTTAGTATAGGATTTTGCAAAATCATGAGCATCATTGTAAATTGAAGGCCAGTAAAACCCATACTATAGAATTTCTTAGGTTGTCCATGTACCACTGTGCTGACCCCCAACTGGTAAAAAATGATAAGATTCTACAATACTCATCATCTCCACCTCTAGAATGCATCTCTGAATCACACCATCAGCGCAGATCCTAAATAAATAAGTCTCATACCATAAAGACTTCCTTACCTCGTGCATAAATCTCCATTCATGCTGGAAGGATAGATCATCTAGGATAAGATCGCTCGCCAAATTGTTGGCAAAATCAGCAACTCAGGGAATTAACTCATGAGATGTTGCCAACACTTGCTCATCTGGAAAAGTATCATATATCTCAAGATTATCCCCTAGTTTATGTATGGTCTCCTCCACAAGTATGGATAAGTGGTCTGTAACTTGATTTTCTTTCCCTTTTCGATCTTTGACTTTAAAATCAAACTCTTACAGTAAGAGAACCCAATGAATTAATCTGGGCTTAGAATATTTATTCAACATCAAGCACCTCAAGGTTGCATGGTAAGTGTGCACTACAACCATATTCCTAGTCAAATAAGATAAAAAATTGCCAAAAGTAAAAACCATCGCAAGTATCTCCTGCTCTATAACTGTGTAATTTTTTTGTACGGGGTTTAAAGATTTGCTGGCGTAGTAGATAAGATGCAGTATCTTTTCTATTCATTGGCCAAGAATATCTTCCAAGGAAACTCCTCTCGCATCACACATTACCTTAAAAGGTGCAGACCAGTCGGGAGACACAATGATTGGCGCTAAAATTAACCATTACTTTAGGCATTTGAAATCGTAGAGATAAGCACCATCGAATAGAAATTTCACCTCCTTCTCCAAAACCTTGCATAGAGGACTTGCAATTTTAAAGAACTCCTTTCTGAACCTTCATTAAAAGCCTGCATGACCCAAAAAACTATGTATGTCTCTAACTGACACTAGCGGCAACATCTTCTCAATCACCTCAATCTTTACTGTGTCTACCTCAATACCACGTATGGAGATCTTATGCCCAAGCATGCTACCTTTATTCACCATGAAGTGGAATTTTTCCCAGTTTAGTACCAAGTTACACTCTTCACTTCTCTGCAGTGTATTGGCCAAATAGGCTAAGCAGTTATTAAATGAGTCCTCAACCATTGAAAAGTCATCCATGAATACTTCAATAGTGTCTTCCACCATGCCAGAGAATATGGGCATCATAAATCTCTTAAAAGTGGCATGCGCATTATACAACCCGACCAACATCCGCTTGAATGCAAAGGTCCCATAAGGGTAAGTAAAAGTAGCCTTTTCTTGGTCTTCAGGAGCCATCATGATTTGATTGTAACCTGAATACCCTTCAAGAAAATAGTAACAACCTTTTCCTGCTAATCTATCCAGTATCTGGTTCATGAATGGCATAGGAAACTGATCATTTTGTGTCCACTTATTCAGCTTTTTGTAGTCCATGAATACTCTCCAACCGGTCACTAGCCTTATTGGTACTAATTAATTCTTCTCATTTGGAACCACTGGGATTCCTCCTTTCTTTAGCATGCATTAAAATGAGTTCACCCACTTGCTATATATAATAGAAAAAACCACCCTAGCATATAACCAGTTGATTATCTACTTTTTCACTACCTCTTGCATAAGAGGATTCAACCACCTCTGGTGTTCAATACTGGGAATGATGTCTAGCCCAAGGTGCATCTTATGTGTTTATGTACCTAGTGAAATCCCCACAATGTCTGCAATGGTCCACCCAATATCTTTCTAGAAATTTTGTAGCACTGATATCAAAGCCTTCACTTATGCTCCTACAAAATCTGCTGCAATAATCATTGGTAAAGTATTTTTGGCCCTCATAAATGCATACTGCAAATGAGGTAGGAGGTACTTCAGCTTTAATATTGGTGGTTCTTCAATTAATGGTCTTACAGGAGTGTGGTTCTGTTCTTCAAGTCAAGATCTATTTTCTTAGGGGCTTATTTATAAGAACCTATGCCATGAAGGGCATAAACCAGCTCATCATATTCATCTATCTATCACTATTACTGTTCATGATCATTATTGATAATGCTTCTACCCCTAATCTCTCCTCAATAGGTATATATCTACTGCAACTACATCATTATCCACTGAATTAATCATTGCTACCACTATCATATCATTAGGCTGCTGAACTGTTAGGCATATATTCAGCACTATTTGCTTATCATTCCATTTATATGTGATCTCCTCTAGGTCCATATAAATCAACAACCATCCAGTAGACAAGAAAGATTTGCCTAAAATAATGGAGTTTGGGTATCCACTTCACAGTCTAAAATTATGAAATCTGTTGGATAAGTGAATGATAAAACCCTTACTTCAACATTGTGCACAATTCCCACTGGCTCCTTTATAGATGAATCATCCATTAATAACTTTGCAGATGTAGGCTTGAGTTCTCCTAACCTCAATACCTTGTATATCACCAATGGCATTACATTTATTCCAGCTCCTGAATCATATTGAGGCTGATTAATGTCATAAGGCCCAATAAAACATGTAATGGTGACTGCACCTGGGTCTCTCTTCTTTTCTAATAATGCTTCATGAAAACCTACACTAAACTACTGCACTATATCTTGGATCTATCATTCTACCTAGTCATCATCATCATCACTTCTAAAATCATCATCACTACAGGTCATCTGCTCACATTCAGCTTCAGGTGGCTCATTCGCAGTAATATTTCCCTTATTTGGCTCATTAGTAGAAGAAAAAAAGTAATAATCAGGTGAGGAATCATTCTTCCTATTAATATCCAGGCAATGAACCAGTGTTGGAGGATTTAACACATTGTCACCAGGAAGTGCACCTGGCAGACGTTGGTCCAAAGTGTCAAATATTTGTCCATACTATTGCTCCAACTTCTTAAAAACAGTTGAATGTGATTCAAACTTTAAGGTTAATCCTGAAACATCTGCCTTGAGTTCTGTAAGGAAAGTTTCCTGACTCACTTGACCCTTCATCATCTTGGCAGACATCTCTTCTATTCTTAATTTTGTATCTCATCTGCCAGGTAAGATGTATTTGTCTCTATCATCATAGTTCCATCCTTGATTCCCTTGCCCCTGGGCTCGAAAACTCGCCAACTAACGATATACATACTTTGCCTCCTCCTATAACTCAGAATTATTTTTGTAAATTTCTTGTCAGACTCACCAATGTTTGTCCTTAATAGTGAAATCTCCTGAGCTACAACATCCTCGGCTATTCTCTGCTCGCCCAAAGCTCTAATGGCACAAATATCAGACTCTCTCTAAACCTCTAGAGTTTGCCACCCTCAGTTAGTTAATGATATCTGATCCATAATAATAAAAGCTATCTCCCATCATAATATCATAGTCTCCTCCGAAGATAGTGTTTGTGATTGCTCTAGAATTGATAGTTAGGGATCTATAGAAGATCTCCAATGAGCTTGTTCCTGAAATTCGATGGTTGGGAACCATGCTAAGCTTCTTCTTGAACCTGAACCATGCCTCATACATAGATTCTGACTATAGCTTCCTAAATTTATAAATCTCATCCTTGAGGTACAATACCTCAGATAGAAGAAAGAACCTGTTTAAGAATTGTTAACGTACATATCGTGATAGACTCTCTTGGAAGTTCCCCTAGCTATAAAGATGCTTCTTTAGTAAGAGAGAAGGGAAACAACCTTAGTATCAATGCTTCCTGATCAACCCTAGGTATGGTATCCAAAGTGCAGATCTAAAAAAAAAATAGCCAGATACATATTTGCATCGTTTGTAGGCAATCCTACAAACACACCCTTCAAGTATAACAGTTGGATCATAGTACTAGAAATGTTGAACTTGATGCCAGGAGGGAAAATAAGAGGAATGATCGATCCAGTCTATGTCGGATCAATGTATCCTATATCTTCTTCCTGATTAATATAGGACTGCACGTACTGATATGCTGGGACTCTGGTGGGTATGGCTCAGCAGTATGCTATCTGTCTCTACTCAGCTAACTCTACCACCTAATCTATGTGTTGAGCTTCTTTCGTTGCCCTCCTATCAGCTTCAGTTTTACGTAATAGCTCACCAGTCTATCAATCAATAATATTATGTACTCCTTTGGAAGGAGGGGGAGGTTTAACATCATGAACTCTTTTAGGAGGTTCATCTCTTTTCTACTCAGACATCCTACTAGGTGTTTGTAGGATCCACTCTGGATTCAGATTCAGTAGGAGTAAGGGATTGCCTCTATTCTGTATGATAGGCATACACTGGCGTATGTCCAACTAAGAACAAAAGAAAAACCTGAAAACTACAACAACTTCAAATCACAAATTACAAATCAACACCGTGTTTTTTGACAATGGCACCAAAATTTTGATGACGTCCAAACAACACGTCCTATCAGATGATGATACGATCATTATCAAAATATAGTAACCCAACTAAGGTTGGGGTGGAATCCCAAGGGAACACATATAGTTGTTGATCTTAGCAGTTGTAGTCCAAAGGCCAAATAAGAATAGTAAATGGGGGTTGTTATGTAGTAATCTTGAGCAAATAACTATAACAACTTCGGTTATAATCAGTCATAGTGAACACTACGATTGTGTTTCCTCTGCTTCTCAACTCCGCAGGCTTATCGTGCTTTGTTGAACTAACCTGATACTTTCCATGCAAAATCAATCAGTTATGTACCTTCGCAAATCTTTTGGACGAGCAGAAGGTCTTTACCCTTTACCTTTTGAGTCTCAGGATGTTGCTTTACTAACCCTTATTTTGATTCCAGTTAACTATCACATTTTGAGTCTCTAGTTATTAGATAAAAGCAAACCATCTTACCTAGATATTACCTAGTAGTGTGGAAAGACAATTAAACCTCAAATTGCTGTTGTCATTATCTTTTCCTTGTCACTACTCCTCTTTTGGAGTAACTAGCTATAATCTAGGTGAGATCCTAATGTTTGCAACCGCTAAGAATCTATTATAGTGAAGAAAATGCAATACATGCCATGAGAATTGATTCAATTCAACAATACCACTTCCCGTACTTCATCAATCTGCCAATGTTTCCACATACCTAGCTTTGGGTTTTTAGCCGCTCATGCTTGTAAAGAAATCAATAACATTCATAATTGAGAGTATATGTGAAATCACAATAATAAGAAGTATAAAAACCCATAACCGTAACTAAGTTAATGAACTGAAGTCAATACAAAAAAGTTCACAGATCAAAATTGGATCTTGGAATCAAAATATGATTGTGAGTATCAAAAGTGTGTAACTACTATTAAAAAAAATACAAAAAGGGTATTTATATAAATGAGGAAACCCTAAAACCAAAGCCCGAATGAAATAGGAGAACACAGGGTTAGTGGCCATATGTTGTCCATATGCGCGGTCTGGTACTGGACGCAGGTAGTAACTGCTGTCCTAACCCTGGGCGCAGGTTTCGAATGAAAAATTCCTGCAAGTTTAGCTCTCGGGATTTTGGACTTCTGACACTTGCTCTACCTACCTGTGGTCCTTAGTCCTACACACGGTCTGTAGGTTGAATTAGTAGGTGTCTTGAGTCATCTTTTCAGATCTTCTTCGATTCTCAAATATTCTTAATCACAATCAGGATGAAAGTGTACGGAACATCCATAATTGCCCCAATAATAGCCAAAAACAACTTTTTCACCCTTTTTGATGAACTTATCATCCAAAACATGATTTCCTGGAAAACGTACCCAAAACGCATCATATCTAACAAAATAACGTCAGAAACCTAAATCTTTTCCTTATTTTAAGCATCGAAAGTGCTATAGTTTTATTTTAAGCATCGAAAGTGCTATAGTTCTATAGCACATCAACCATCCCTTTAGCCTAGCCAAACCAAAACATAACACACCTAACAACAATTTAATTCTAAAGATATAACAGATAGAGTAAATAAAAACTCAAAGTATATAAAATGTTATCCAATGATACCCAACCACAACAATATCTATAAAGCCTCTAACAAAATTTAAAAACCAATCGAAGTCGGGACATTCCCCGACCCGAACAATGACAATTACGATGTTAATGTGAACTTTTCAATTCAAATTTATGAATGAAAACCGATGAAATGTCCAAGTCTTCCAGAAAATGTAAGCTCACCACTTCACTACCAACAACCGATGAATCGAGTTGATCCACCTAACTCTGACCAATAAGAGTAAAAGTACTCTGGTGCCTGCATCATGTGGGGATTCAGTGCTCAGAGATAGTTAGTGGGTTGAGCACTAGCATGTAACTTAGGGATAGGAGATAAAATAATGCCAAGTCAAATCCAATTCAAAACCATGTGAACACCACAATATACATACATAAATAATATCTTAATATAGGGAACAAAGCTTAGAATGAAGTAAAATATCATCCTGGACTATGTAGCTTAACCATAATAAAGGTCACCTATGGGCTATATGGGTTCAGCTCTCCCTACTAAAAAAGCCCCGACGCTGTTAGCCATAGAACCAAAAAACAACCAAGGAAAAGATAAATTCATAAAGGCAACTAGAAGTCCTAAATATATATATATATATATATATATTAATTATTACCCATGCACACGATCATCAAGACCAAAACTTACATTGGCAAACATGAGTTTATAGCTTAAGACATCTAAGACTCACACCTTCACGACTTCGCCACATAACCCCCATTAAGATCAATTTAAAGAAATTTTGACATAACCTATTTGTTAAACAAAGAACCAACTATTAAGGCACACCATGGGTATCTTCATACCCTTACACGTTCAAGCTTATCTCTATTCCATAACAATCACATTAACGTGGGGGAATACCTCAACCCCATTTGTTTATTATATAAAATCATGTCCAACAAGCCTTTCAAGACCTATGTTCAATGTTTAATAAATTATGTAATCCAATAATATTTGCGAGTAAGTCAAACCGAATGATAATTTCACAATTCAAAGCCATTTAAACAAGTTGGTTGAGGGAACAAAATTATTCAAAACCAGTTCTATTTTCAAAACACCAATTTGGGGGAAATACCTTGACCCGTATTCCAATTCCTACGCCCATGCACCCCATTAGTTCAAAAGATCAATTTCAAAGCATAAATAATTCATATTAACCATGGAAAATAATTCAAAGATCAACCATTCCAAAACCCTCAACCACATCATAAACCACATTCCAAACCAGACAAATAAATAATTTAAAATATATGCTTTTAATAAAATAAGGGTTAGGGAAGAGTAACATGCCTTAATACCAAGATTTAAGGAGAGAAATCAACCCCTGAGCCCTTAGATAATCCACTTCTTGGAAACCTAAGTATCTTGACCTTGAGGTGTTTAGAGAGTTTGAGAGTGTTTTATTACTATGTTATGAATGAGAAATAACTTGCTTGAGTGCTTTATGGATGTGCAGACTAAGTAAGGGAAAAGGGGTAATTGACCAGAATGTCCTTAAAGAAAAAATTAAAAATTGACCGCCCAGTTGCTAGGGTGAACTTACAACATATAGGGTTACCTTATGACACTAAGGTCCCACTCGTAGTCTGGACAGCTTCCATGATCACTAATATTGACTTGGATATGAGTCATACCATATGACTCGTACTCATACATTACTACTCCTATGGTCCAGTCATTGTCAAAGAAGAAATAATTGGGCATCACACTGGTTAGGCTATGGAAACCATTATACGACTTGTTTTGAGTCTTTATGACTCATAATCCCTAGTCATAGTCATAGCAAAAACACCTAGAAAATATGCTATCCAGGCTATAATTGGGTCCATAAGACCTTTCATGACTCCCTATGACTCATATGGAGAGTCATAGTTTGGGAAGTGAGGAAAAAAGTTTATAAATCTTTCATGGACCAAAATTTAAGGTATTATAGAAGTCAAAATTAATTTTATTCTACTAGTTATATTTAAGCAATTGGGCTTGATCCTTCCAAAGCAGCTACTATGCAGTTGTTGATAGAAAACCACATTGTAAAGAAACCTACGGTATATTGTTTGATGTGTTGGTGAAAGTTGATAATTTTTTTTTTAGCTGATTTTGTCATTTTGGATTGTGAGGTTGGCTTTGACGTGCCCATTATATTGGAAAGACCGTTTATGGCCACGAGAAGAGCAATGGTTGATATGGAAAAGAGGGAACTCAAGTTCAGAGTTAATAATGAAGAAGGAATATTCAATGTCTGACTAACTATAAAACAGTCAACAAACGTGAGGGTGGTGTCAGTTATTCATTGTGTTGATATCTTGGAGGTTATTCCTTTAAGTAACTTGATGAATTCTGAGTAGTAAGGTGCCCAGATCGCACCACAACGTTAAATCAAGCACTGAATAGGAGGCAACTCATGGGCTTATTAGTGAAATCTGAGCAACCAACTTAGCCACGTTGTGCCACAACGTTAAATCAAGCACTGAGTGGGAGGCAACTCATTATTTTAGTGTTCACAATTATTTTTCCTTTTTTTTAGGAATAGTACCATAAGGAACGGCCTGCAACACTGTGATACAATGTCTCACTTAGAATATTCTAGGTAAGATGACTTTGTGGCCAACTCACGAAGGTCATAAGTCCCACATGGTCCAGGTAAGTTGTACATTAAATTTAAAGAAGGAATTTTAAGGAATTTTGGGACTTTAGCTTACGAAACAGCTTACAGGATCATAAATACCATTAACATTCCTGTAAGTAGCATAATAAGTGTCAGAATACAAAGTACAGAGAGCATGGAATGAGGTCAAAAATTTGGACCCACCTATGGATCGTAGGTACTACCTATGGCCCGTAGGTGGTTGCCATAAGTGGCAGAGTTTGGGCCCATATTTTATTTAAAAGTTCGGACCCACCTCAGCTTAATATAACCCTAAACCAATCCCTCAAGCTTATTTAAGCCACCTAACTTACTTTTAAACTTATAAATCCTCAAAATTCCTTCGTTTCTCTTAAAATTCAAACTATCCCACCTCACTACACTTTAGAAAAGGTTAAAACAAGACTTGTTCTCAGTACCAACTTGTCCAAGTACACTAATTATGAATTCAAGCAAGGGTTTCACTTTACTTTTTCATATTTCACTTCCCTCTCATTGAATAAAAGGTAATATTCTTGGCTCCTAATAGTAGTATCTTGTGCTAAGCTTGAAATAAGTGAGTTGGTATGTTTATTTTCTTGCAAAATATGTAGAAATCAATGAAATTGTATATAGGAGACTTGAATTAGCTTAAATATCTGAATATGGGGCATTATTCTTGAATTAAACCCTAAGATCATGCCTTAAACGGAAGTTGAAAATTCAAACGGTCAAGAAATCCTAATAGTTTGCATGATAGTTTGTATTGATAAAGTTAATTATAGTAGTATGTGTGCATATTGGATTTGTTTGGGATGAGTATAAGTTATAGGGATGTAAAATTAAGGGAAAATTTGATGTTTTTTAATCTCGACTTTTTATTTAAATTTTGTAGTCCCTCACTATTTTTTGGATACTAAGAATCTATTTTTCAGGTACATATGGCACCAAAGGATTCAACAAAGAAGGATGCACCTTCTAGGCGACGGGATCCTCTGAGAGCAGCAACTCAGAGGAAGAATACCCGCTTTCATGTACCAGAGTGACACAACCAATGACTAGAGCTTAGAAGCATAATTCAACTGAGGTTATTATTAAGGCAACCTTGGACGTACCACTTGTAGACAGCTCACAGTGGGTAGATGACCTACTTATACTCGACCTAGAGCTCAATCACAGCCCAGAATCCCTATATCTAGGCCGATGATGAAAAAGGATAAGATGTCACCTCTGTGCTCTCCCCAGTATGAGAAAAGAGAGGAAGAGGAAGAGGATGATAAGGAGGAGGGGGTGGAATCTAAGCCACTTCCAAAGACAAATACACAGGACCCTCAATCTAAGGAGGGGGAACAGGATAAGTCTGAGGCTACAGTCCGAGAGTTGTCATCAACAGTACCCTAGTCTAAGAAGGGTAAAGACCATGCTTCACAGCAGGTGGCACCACTAGGTACATAACTACTAGCTTAGATAAATCAGACCTCTGAGATGGTGTGTTGAGGTGTTATGATTGTTTTATAAGAGAGAAAGCTTTGTGACAGAGACAAAAAATCCTAAGAGGGCATTTATAAGGAGAGACAAATCGAGTTATCCAGGTTAGCTGGAACACCATTATTGCAGGCTTCTTTTGACAAGTATCAGCTAGGGTGGATGAACAGACCCCTAGATTTATATAGTTCAAAAATGGTGCATGAATTTTTTGCTTTTACTATGCCATTGTATCTTTGACTATGCCTAGGGGTAGAAGAAATATAGACCATCCATAGTTAGAGCAGCTTTTTATAAGAGGGGTCAGGGTTGACATTTCAGTAGCAGCCATCTGCTAAGTTTTGTTTGGCCCAGATTATGCAGATCATATGCTACAGCTGAGTGTGACCATTGTTTGAGATTAGAGCATAATAGATGTGCCATATGAGAGGTTAAGAATTAGAGTGAGAGGGTAGGTTTGGCGAGATGGATCACTAGTTATATTTAACATATTGGTGTGGATGCCCCTTGAGTCGAGGGGTCGGCTATGATTAAGAAGATGGCATTGAATTTCACTGCAAAGTTTTGGTATTTGTTAGTGTATTATCGATTATGTCCAACTACAGAAGATAACTTGATTGCTTGGGATGGTGCAGTACTGGTTATAAGTATGGCTATTAGTTATGATATTGATTTTGCAGCCATCATCAAATATGAGATGCATGAGAGGGAATTTGCAAAGACGACCACATTGATCTTTTCTTGTCTTGCACCATTGATATGTGATAAGGCTGGTGTGGTAGAGATCCCAGGGGTTTATGCGAGAGTAAAGGCAATGGTCATGTCCTAAATTAGTATGATCAAGGATTCGGCTAGCCTGGTCCTTACACAAAGGTCCCGTATGCCTCCGATAGTGATTCTGGCCTAGTTTAAGGATCCATCAGTTCTTGTAGAGCCTACTACTGTAAAGGGAGTAGATGTTGGTGTTAGCATAGATTTTAAGATAGGGAAGCATAGAGATTACCTCGAGATGAGTACATAGGGTGATGGGACCCTAGCCATATCCACTACAGTTCTAGCTTCATCTTTAAAGTTTGTTGGGATATCTGCATTGCCCCTTTGTGCCTTTCCTATAGCTTCTGCATCAGGTATCATTTTTTATCTCGTAAGTTTTTTCTAGATCTTATTAAATAGTCAGATAGTTACACCACTTAGCTAGAGAACATTGAGGATGAGGTGGCATTATTCTATGGGTAGATCTGACCTTGGGTTAAGATGATACTTGAGGTGGTAGAGACTAGATTATAGTATGCACATAAGGCTGAGATGTCAGAATTGTGATCTGAGGTAAATGCCTGTATAGATGCTTTTGAGAGATGAGTGTCAATCTATTATAGTGATATTAAGGCACCTGATTTGGGTGAGATTAGATAAAAGGTGGCCATACTGCGGGCAGAGATATTCTCTCTTATTGAGAGCATTATTTTGGCCAACCCTCTAGTTATACCTCTAGTTTCTCAATCGGCATCTCTGTATGGACCTAGACATTTTAATTTATTTTTAGAAAATAAGGAGACGATTCCCATAGATGGGACCTAGAGAGGTAGAGAGGTGAAATTTTAGGAACCCGATATATAATTTGACCAGGCCTTGAAATTTTCCAAACATGATTCAAGGAAGACTAACTTTACTGATAATCAAAGGCATGTCGAGATAGCTGTGATGCATCCTCTAGTAGTGCACTGCCACCATCACTGCCTCCGCCAGTCGTACTTCTTTTCCTACCGGTTGTGATATGATTGTAGAATCGATATGTCTAGGTTTAAAATTGTGTTATATTTTTATGTAATTAGGATATTTTTGAGCATTCAGGGCAGCTGATATATTTTGTTGATGATTTTTAAGAAAAATGATACCCCTAAAAAAATTATTTTTAGAATTATGTGAATGTATTTATGTTTGACCATTTTGGATCTTGTTATGGCATTAGGATTAAGGACATGACAATCATTGCTAATATATGAATGATCCGAATAGGTAGTAGCTTGTGATGTGACTCTGTTCCATGTGTGTGTGAATACTACTTAGTTCTCTTTGTGTGTTGAATCCAGAACTTTCCCTATTAGTCTTTGCCTAGGTTGTAAGATAGTCGGTTAGGAAAGGATCATAGGTCGTTTTTTATATTATTCCATTCTAGCCTAATGACCTTCCATGTGTGAAAAAGTATTCCTTAATCTTGATTCTTTAGTCATATATTCTATTTTTATTGTTACACTTTTCACCTTTCCATTTATGTTGCAATAAACCTACTTGAGCTCTGGTCCTCCTTGGACATTGTGCACCTTAACTTAGGCAAATCGCCTAAGTTGAGTGTGGTTTTCATTAGGGTGTGTAATGTAAAATGGGTATGAAGTAGGGTAAGATACGAGAAAAATAAGTAATTCTAGGTGCGGTAGAAAAAGAAAAAAAAAGAGAAAAATGTGAAAAGGCAAAAGAAAGAATAAAAGAAACCACACCCAACTTGAATGTGTGAGAAAAGAATAAAAACGGAGAAATAAAAGTGGAATAAAATGAAATTGGTTGAGAACTGGACCCCAAAGTAAGTGTATTACCAAAGAGGCTTAGTCACTAAATGTATCCAAGTGTATCATACCAGCCCCCAAGCCTAAATTACAAGCCGAATAAAGTCCTATAGTGATCCTAACTTGACTGTCTAAAAACTAAGTTAAAGAAAATATGGGCAAGCCTATGGTATTTGATGCTCATTAGTGGAACTTTTATTATGAGTGTGAGTGCCTCTTGACCGTCTCTACAATGACATGCATGACTTTATATGGTGAGTGGGACTTCATTGTTATGAGGGAACATGTGTTGTACAGCTAGCTGCTTACTAGTTTAGGTAGTGTAATTTATATATATGCATGTTTTTCTATTTTTAATGTAATTTCATATCTTAATTCCCTCCTGTCACATTGTTGGGCTTTATGTATACACACAGTTAATTTTGAATTCTTAAAATTTGAGGGGATAATGTTTTTGAGCTTAAATTGTTATTGACTTCCTTGAATAGCTTAAAGTTCTCCTAGTTAAGCATCGTTTTTTTTTTTATTCTATTTTCTAAGGACATTCAAACATTCTAAGTTGAGGGTGTTGATGTGCAAAGGATTCGTAGAACTTTCGATGCTTAAGATGATGAAAATAGGCAAGTTACTTAGGTTGTTTTGTGTGATATAGTGTGATTTGTGTTATGTTTTGCAGGAAACCAGGTTTTGGATGTTAAACTAAAGAAAAGGATGAAAAATGAAACTTTAGGCTACTTACCTTGGCACCTATGGATCGTAGGTACTACCTACTAGGTGTAGGTGTCAAAAACTGGAAGTCCAGAGGCTCAAAAGTGTAGAAAAAGACTCTATCACTTATGTAGTGCACCTGTGGTCCGTAGATGCCACCCACAGTCCGTAGGTGATAGAGTAGGTTGTAGATATTCCAAGTCCAGATATTTCAGGAGCTGCTGAAGGTAGGAGGAACCTATGTGGGACCACCTACGGTTCATAGGTGCCACTTACGGCCTATAGGTCGCTTAGTAGGTGGCCACTGACCTTAGTTTCCTTTATTTGATTCTCAGAGTTTCTTTGTAACCTATATATACCTTTTTGATATTTTTTTAGTTAGTTTATGCACTCTATACACTTACATACATATATTTGATTCTAGGATTTGAATTTGATCTTGGGATTGCTTTGTATTGATTTTTATTGTTTATTTAGTTAAACACCTTGGGTTTTATTTGTTGAATATTTTGATATTTTTTGAATGACTTCAATTGTGAATTCCTTTGATCATATTACAAACATGAGTGACTAATTCCCTTAGCTAGGTGTAACACCCTAGGTTTTAGCCCTTGGAAATTTCCTAAGCTTTTAGCTAACTTTCCTTGTAATGACTCATCATACGAGTTGTATGGTGTAGATATAGGATAGGTAACCTAAATTGTAAGGTGTCCAGTGATGGTGGTTGGATTGATGTTGTGGTTACACTTTGGTGGTATGGGTTATTAGGTGTGGTGATAGGTCATTAAATGATTGTTTGTTTAATCAAAAACTTAGTGAATTGTCTTAGCTCTAAGTACATATGACTCAATAAGAGAGGTGAGATAGGTCATGAGTCATTATGGGAAGTCGTATTTTGTCCAATGTTAATCCCTTTGGATTCAATCTTTGGTATGACTAGACCATATGAGTCGTATGGTCTGGTCACGGGTGGGGGTTAGGGAGTCGTATGGTAGATAGTGTATGGGTATCTAACTTACTGACTTAGTGATGACTCCATTGCACAAGTCATATTTTGTAGTCACGAGTCACGGAATCAACTCGTAACCAATTTTGACATTTTTTATAGTTTAAGTTGGGGGTATTCTGTACATTTCCTCATTTTAAATCCCTTTGATACCACAATATAAAACACCTTTTGGGACTTCATTAACCCACTATTTCCAATCAAACTCTCTTAAAATCTCTCTCAAACTCTCTGTTCAAGTAAGAGGATAAGGTTTCTTTAAGACAATCAATTAGGGGTCTTCAAGAGTGATTCTCTCCATCTTCCTTGGTTCCTAAGGCATGTTAATCCTCCTTCATTGTTAATTTACAAAGATCATGTGTTTAATGTTTTGTTTTCATACTATTGCTATGGTTTTGACATAATGGTTGGGGTTTTTTTTTATGTTCATGGTTGAATAATATTTCTCATGGTTTAATTATGTTTTCATGCTTTTAGTATGATTTTGACATTGTGGGATGCACGTTAATGGTAATTGGATTTTGGGATATTATGGATTCCCAAATTACTTGGTAATGGTTTTGAAATATTTTTTACCATTATTTTGAAATATTTTTGACCATTATTTTTGAAATATTTGCATTGCATAAAAGGTAATGGAACTTAAATTGGTTTGGTTGGTTTTAAATGGTATGAAAAGGCCTTGGTGTCCATAGTATTGGTTTAATTCGAAGCTTTGGAGTCAACTTGGTTTGATGGTTAAAAGGATAGACTTGCAAGCTCTAATGTTGGTATGATGATACCCATGGTTAATGCCTAATAAAATACTCCTTGGTAAAAGGTTGGACTGTGTAAATAGTTTTAATATGAGTTTAAAAGGGGTGTGTAGCAAAGTCATGGAAGGTGTAGGTCTCGAGGGACCAATACTGGAAACCCATGTTTGCCAATATGAGGCTTGGTCATAGTGACTGTGTGCATGATGTCACACTTTATATTTTTGGAGATGTACTATTCATATCATGTTATTTTCTTTAGTCGTGCGGCTAACACGAATTGGGACCTTTTAGTAGGTGGAGCTAAACCTATATAGCTTGTGGTGGTTTTAGGACGACAAAGCTAAACAACCCAAGGAATGGTTTTAAATTCATGCTAAACCCGATTCCATTTCCAGAACAATATATATGTATATATGTGATTTCATACGGTTATTTGACTTGGTTTTGAATGATGGAATTATTTTATATTTATCTCTGAGTCCATGCTAGCATTCACTCTACAACCGTCTTTGGGAATTGTATCCCAACGTGATGCAGGAATTGGTCATACTACCATTCCTCCTGCTCAGTAACTTAAATTTAGGGACAACTTTGATTCAGGTCTAAGTGTTGAGCTTTCATGCTCCGCAAGACTCAATTTCATGCTATGTACTTTATTTCATTATTTTTGTTTCTTGGATTTTGTTTTTGGCTATGGTTGGGGGGCATGTCCCGACCAAATATTATTTAATTCTGGTTAAAGTCTTTGTTGGACTTCTATGGGCATGGGCGGTGTCAGAATTAGCATCAGCCTTGGTATTGGTATTGGCATTTGGGTTGGCATCAGTTGGATATTTAATTCAGGTTGTTGGATTATTATTATTATTATAGACTTTAATTTATGTCTTTGAATTATTATTGTTTTATCTTGTCATATGTTTGAAATTCATTCGACATAGGGTGTAGGGTGGTTACGTTTGGGTATCAAGGGTGGTCTCTAATCCTGGTTGGACTTTAGATGCCCAACACGATTAGGCCCTAGTTTGGGTCGTGTCACTAGAGTTGTGGGAACTTTTGATAATTAATGAAGTAGGAGAAGTGTTCAATCCTTCTAGATAGTTGTTGCTGTATGCATTGTGGCTTTCCTTGTACTTATTGCTTTCTTAACGGTTGGAAAGATTAGGATCCATCCAGTATTCACTATGAACCCAAACGGGAGGTAGATATTAGGAAAAGAAGATCACAACAGTGATTTGGGATTAATTTCCGAAATAAGCTTACCTACATTATCTACTTAAGTCGATTAACTTAAATCTAATCAACTTGGGATCGAGAGGAGATAGTTGAAACTGGGGTCCAAGGTAAGGGTTAGTAAGGCAATGCTGTAAGACCGAGAGGAGATGAGTAAAATTCACCAAATAATGCTGAGAGATGGTTGATGATGCCTAACTTGCAAGATTCTACTTGCGTAGAAGTTTGATAGTTGGATTGAGCACGAGATGCCTATTGATGTAGAAACCAGGGGAACACTAGCCTAGTGTTTGTTTTTGATTGTTTACAACCAAAGCATTTAAGTTCGGTTACTTGTTCAAGATAACTACTACAAAGCCCCCATTTACTTTTAGTACTTCCCGTTGATTCTAGTAGATAAGAGATAAAATTCCATGTATTCCCTATGGGTTTGATCCCAACCTAAGTTGGGTTACTTTACTTAACAGTGACCGCTTTATATTAAATTGAAAGTATAGTTTTGGCGTTGATCATGGCCCTGGTACCAAGCACAAATGGGGCCAAAAACCAACCAGCGACCCCTTGGCAAACTATGGAGAGAATCTGAGTGTTCTAGAAGGGTCGATGATGACATTTTAGTGGTGAAATGGGGCAAACAGACCATTTTTGGGCTAATTCGATGGGTGTTAGCCCACGATTGTTGAGGTAAGCCTAAGGCAAACACAGTTGGGATCGAAAATTAACTATCAGTCCCTTAATGAGTTATAGAGCTTATGTGGGTAGTCCATCAAGGTCGATGGGGCCATTTTGGTTGTCAAATAGGCAAACCAGCACAAATAGGACATTTGTGACCTAATTTGGTGGGTGTTAACCCACGGTTCTCAAGGTGGGTTTGGGTCCCAAGCACAGTTGGAGCTGATAATCAATTTACGACCCCTTAGCAAGCTATGGAGTAGATGTGGGTGGTTTAGCAAGGTCGATAAGGCCATTTAAGTTGTCCAATGGGCGAAACAACGTGAATGGGCCATTTTTAACGTAATTCAATGGGTGTTAGGATACGGTTCTAGGAGTAGGACAGGGGTTCGGGCACAGTTAGGGCCAAAAATTGATCGGTGATCCCCCGACGTGCTTTGGAGTGAATATAGGTGGTCTGGCAGGATTTACGGGACTATTTTTGTGGTCACACAGGCAAAACGGTGTGAATGAGACATTTTCATCCCAATTCTTGTGGATGTTAGCCCATGATTCTCGAGGTGGGCTTGGGGTTCGGGCATAGTTAGGGTCAAAAATTGTCCAGTGACCCCCTGATGGGCTGTGGAGGAGATTTGGATAGTCTAGCAAGGTCGGTGGGGTTATTTTGGTGGTCAAACTTGAGAAACAACGCGAATGAGTCATTTTTGGCCCAATACGGTGGGTGTTAGCACACGATTCTCGAGGTGGGCCTAGACCTCAAACACGGTTGATGTCAAAAATTAACTGAGAGCCCCTGCAGGCTGTAGAGTGGATATGGATGATTTGATAGGGTTGGTGGGGATATTTTTTAAAAGGGGAAATTGATAAATTTATATCACTTATGGAAAATTTTTAGTATAAATAACATAAATACCACTATTTACTCCTTAATTACACTTTCTCCTGATTTTTAATAATTTTTTTCTCTCGTCGATTTTAGTTGATCATATACATAGCTAGACGTCGATATACATTACTACATTATGTATATCAAGTATCTACAGTAACTATATTTATGGAAAATAACAATTCTTTCATTAATGATGAATGCAATTCATGTGATTATTGAATCCCTTAATTTCAGTAACAACTTTCATATTTCAAAAATTTGAAACACCTCAAGAATTCTTAAAATAAAAAATTCTCAAATTGGATCTTCCAATCTCTGTTTTTTCAAATTTTATTTTATTTTCAAAATTTGAGAAGCTTTGTTTTCTTGGCAGATTTCTTCAAGAAGATGAACATTGCAATTCTTTTGAGGCATTCAGGTGTTTGGCAATCCAAAATATAATACGAATGGTACAAAGTGACGAAATTATTGTTGCAGAGAGTATTTCATATTTGACGTTGATATCGACAATTATGATCGAATTAGATATTGAAGAATCTCAAAAAATCATAATGTCTAATATGTCATTGAAGGTAACTCTTCGCCAATTGTTATGACAAACGATAATGAAGTTAAGCTTTATTGAAGAAAAGTATTCAAAAATTTGTAATGTCGCCTTTGTGCATAACAATTTCGGATAAGTCAATGGAGGAATTAGAGTTCGATGAGGAAACTGGAACTGTCGTTTGTGTTGAAGGAACAGAAACGGATGCGCTTGCTCTTTCCGTGGTTGAGTTACAAAATTGATACGTACCTGAGTTGGAAGTTAAAAAATTCATATGTGACAACAAAAATATAGATTGAAGTTGAAATGACTTTATAAGGATAGGGTGACGTTTATATCTGTAATGACAAAATATATTTTATGTCCTGACTTTAATCTCAGAGCTAAACGATCCAACAAAAAAAGGTATGATCGAAAGATGTTTATCTTAATGTATATTGTTCTGATGTTCAATGATTCACTGGTAATATAAATTAATATGTATGTATATAAGTGATGGTGTTTATTCGGATTATGTATAAGAATACATATTCTTGTTGTTATTTTTTCTGAATTATTCTCATACAATTTTATAATTTAATGATTTTAACATGTTTATGTATATTGATGATATTAGTAAGGAGATGTTTTTAAGTCACAACATATATGCTATTCATTAAAATAATATCTAATGGTTTTAAGTATATAAAACATGCATATCATGATTTAATGTGTATATGAATCTGTTAGCTGCTGAAGTTTAATATCCATATACATTAAGTATATATCTATATATTTTTCTGACACGACCCGACCCTGGGCCTTTTCGCAATGGTTATCCCAAGTCCAACTAGGACCAAGGACCACCCCATGTTACCCAACCCAACCGCCTATCTCCAGCCTTAGATGGGCTGAATTTTGAGCATATAACAAGATAGCATAAATTCTCTCATGAAGACTCTGGGATAGGGTCACAACCGTGACCGACCCAACGGAGTCCACCCATACCAAACAACCATCCAACCATACCAAGCCAAACCAATGGCCATAAACTAGATCATAACTAAATAAGTACCAAATCACAATATGATAATCAATCCCAAAATGTAATTGGATGGAACAACTAACAATATCGCAAAGATGTCAGCCCACCGGCTTATTCCATTGCCAAGGCATATCAAACACCTTGGGGGCATAATAGAACCAAAACTAATTCCAAAGACCATTAAACCATTACCGTGAAAATTAATTGTCCAAAACCACCATTAATGCATTTAAAAGCATAATTTAAATCATAGGAAACCATAACCAAGCATTTAATATCAAAACCCCTATATCATAGTTGAAAACCATAATCATGAAATAGAAAAACCACAAAATCAATCATATAAACCATGTCCTTAGTTTAAATTACAATGAGGGAAGAGAATTATACCTTATACCGAAGAATTGATGGAAAGAAATCACCAAGACATGCCCAAAAGTAATCGTCAAGATAAAACCCTAACCTTCTTGCCCCAAAAGCTCTTGAGAGAATTATGGAGTGTTTTGGAATTGTTTCTAAGTGTTAATGAATAAAAAAATAGGATAAATAACCTCTTAAGTGTATTAGAAGTCGTGGGTTCTAATTAAGGTAAGTAGGAAAATGTCCAGAATACCCCCACTTAAATCTTATAAAAACCCATCACGGGGATACAATTGACCCATACGAGTCATACCCTTCCAATACGATTGGTACCCACCACTCATATTCAAACCTCAACCCTTAGATTAAAAATTGTCTAGTATATGACTCATCCAAACAAGTCGTAACTATAATATACGGTCCGTACCAATGACTCGTACCCCTGGCAGAATGAAATACCAGGAGGATCAAACACTGCCCATTATACGAGTCCCTGATACGACTCGTACCAAGCCTTATGACTCATACCACTTAGTATTACCCATTCCAGTGACAACAGCCATCCCACCAACCAACACTGGTTAGCATATGATAGGACCATACTACTCGTACCCCAACATATGGCTCGTACCCATAAGTCGTATTGGGTTCAGAGAATGGAAATTCTAGTAAATTTTCTAAGGGTCAAAACTCAGGATGTTTCAGTCTCCCGCACTAAGAACATTCGTCCCCGAATGACGGACAAGGTAAGGGTAACCAAACACAGAGTCATTTGCAGTATCATACATCCTTTTAACAAAGTTTGAAAAAAAAAGGCAAAGATATTAATCTTTCCTTTAACAAACTCAGAACATAAAGATGTGTTGAAGACACACACCTTCCTCACGAATCATAAGATAAGAAAATAGATGTGGATACCTGGACTTAATATCCTCTTCCGCTTTCTAAGTACCTTCCTCCACCTTATAGTTCCACCTTAGAAACTTAACTGAAACCACATCCTTGGTCTTAAACCGATGAACTTGCCTATCTAATACCTCAACCAGAACCTCTTCATAAGACAGAGAATTCAAAATGCCCAATCCTTCCAAAGGAATAACCGAAAAAGGATCACCAATGCATTTCCTCAACATAGAAAAATGAAATATCGGATGAACCAAAGTTAAGCTAGATGGAAACTCCAACTCATAAGCAACATTGCCAAGTTTTCGCAAAATCTTATAAGGACCAACATACTGAGGACTGATTTTCTACTTGTAGCCAAACTGTACCACTCTCATCATGGGAGACACCTTAAGGAACATTCTATCCCCAAGTCATAACGCCTAACATCTTCATAGGACTTTTGACGACTTTGAGCAGTTTTAAGCCTATCTTGAATCACCTTGGACTTTTACATAGCTTGATAAATGAAATTCGGGCTAAATATATCCGCCTTCCCAAGGTCAAACCATCCAATAGGTGATCTACACCTCCCACCATACAATGCCTTGAAAGGAGTCATGGGCCTAGGCCACCTCTTTACAACAACAACCTTCTGAGTATCCACTATGATCCCTTCACTATAAATTATAAGACCTAAGAAAGTCACAACGCTCAACCAAAACTCACACTTAGAGAACTTTGCATACAACTATTGTTCCCTTAAGGTCTGAAACACCACACGGAGGTGATTATCATAATCCAACTCACTCTTTGAATAACGAAGAATGTCATCAATAAACACAATGACGAAGAGATCGAAATACTTTATGAACACTCTATCTATCAAGTCAATAAATGTTGTCGGAGCATTAGTCTACCCAATAACATCACCAAGAACTCAAAATGGCCATATCAAGTACAAAAGGCCATCGTGGGATATCCACCTCCCTAATATTAAGTAGATGGTACCCAGACCAAAGATACTTCTGAGAGAAGAACTTAGCACTTTGCAACTTGTCAAACAAGTCATCTATCCGAGGAAAAGGATACTTGTTCTTAACCGTCACCTTGTTCAACTACCTGTAGTCAATGCACATCCGAAGGGAACCATCCTTCTTGCGCATAAACAAGACTAGTGTACCCCAATGAGAAACACTACGACTAATAAAACCCTTGTGTAGAAGATCCTTAAGTTACTCCTTGAGTTCCCTCAACTCAGCCGGAGCCATTCTATACAGAGGAATATAAATTGGATGAATGTTTGGAAGAAAATCAATACCAAACTCTATTTCCCAATTTAGAAGAACACTAGGAAGATCATCCGGAAAGACCTCTGGAACCTCATTAACCACAGGGATCAAAGACGAAGAAGGACCTTCTGAGTTAGAATCTTTAACCCAAAATAAGAGATAAATATACCGATTAGAGATTAACCTCTAAGCACTAAGATAAGAAATAAACCTCTCCTTAGGAGAAAAGGAACTACCTTCCCATTCTATAATCAGTTCTCAAGGGAACTTAAAGATAACCTTACGAGTCTGACAATCCATAGATGCGTAACAAGAATGTAACCTTATTGACTAGACAATCCCTGAGCTGATGGCCTACCTGGCCACACTTGAAACATTCTTGATTTTCTTTCCTCATAATAACCCTGATTAGGACGACCACAGAATCTACAAGGAGGACACAAAGAAACTAACTGACCTCCGCTCGCTGAGATTGGGCAACCTGTGCCCGAGAATTGTCACCACCTTGATGACGCCTGTCTTCTGACAGGTAAGGAGCACTAAAAGCAAAATACCCAGAACCCCCCTCCCCCTCCCCTACCTTTTGTTCTTCCACTTGCCACCATCTCTAATACCCTGACACTGAGCACCTCCCCGATCAAAAAATTTACTCCACTTTCCCTGCCTATCTCCAAACTCTGACTGCCTTATCTTCTCATTCTCAACCTACTGCATATGAACAGTCAACCTCGAGATGTTTATATATTTAATCAACAAGATAGTCTTTCTCTTCAAGATAAAAACTCTATTCAACCCAAAAACAAACTTCCTCATCTCGACCTTATATCATCCACCAAGTTAGGAGCAGACCTCAATAGCTAATGAAACTTCAAAGCATATTCCTTTACTGATATCCTTCCCTACTCGAGGTTTAAAAACACCTCCATATTAGCTTCCCTCAACTCTTAAGGAAAGAAACGATCCAAGAAGCCATTAGAAAAGGACTCACACAACCCTTTCTCTTCCATATCACCTATATCCCTATCCCACTTCTCATACCACTGATAAGCAACATCCTTGAGCTGATAAGCTACAAGGTTAAACCTCTCTACATTAGTAGCCTGCATTACTCGAAAGATCTTTTCCATCTCGTCTAAGAAGCCCTATGGATCCTCCTCCACCTTTACTTCAGTAAAAGTAAGAGGACCTATCTTCATAAATTGACCAACCTTTGTGGCCTCAGCAGACAAAGCACAAGCCATACCTTGCTAAGCCTGGAATGCAACTAGTTGGGCAATAACATGAATAAACTGATAAAATTTGGCGTTCGTTATATTACCCTGAAGGGCTTGAGGAGAACAAGATGGGAAAGGAGGAACTCCAACACCATCAGGAATAGGACCATGGGATCGTAGATGTACTCGAAATTTAGGATATACCCCTTCAGCATTATCCCTAGATGGGATAAAAGAATTTTCTTATGTTCCATATCTAAGAGGCCTGATCTAAAAGACGAGCAAACAAAGATTAGAGAAGATTCCAGGATTGAGAACCTAAGCTTGAAGATAGAATACCAAGAAAGTGAAACATTCTTAAATGTCTTGCAACCCTCCCATATGAGTGTGACGCACTTCACACCCCTAAAGAGACTCTACTCGACATGGCTTTGTGGACTCCCTAGTGACTATGAACCTAGGCTCTGATACTAACTTGACACAACCCAACCCCGGGCCTTGCCGTAATGGGCATCCCATGTCCAACCAAGACCGGGGACTGCCCTCTGTTACCCAACCCAACCACTTATATCCAACCTTAGATGGGCTAAATTTTGAGCATATAACAAGATCGAGTAATTGCTCTTATAAAGAATCTGGGATAGGGTCACAACCATGATCGACCCAACTGAGTCCACCCATACCAAACCAACCATCCAACCATACCAAGCCAAACTAAAGGCCATAAATTAAACCATAAAAAAATAAGTACCAAACCATAATATGATAATCAATAACATAATGTAATAGGATGGAACAATTAATGATATCGTCTAATGATGTTATCCCACCGGCTTATTCCAATGCCAAGGCTGACATCTATACCGATACCATTCTTACCGAACCCTAGAAGAACCACAAAGCCTCTATCCAAAAGAATAAACAAACCCAGTTAGGACATGCCCCCAACCATGTCCAAAACTAATATCTAAAATAAATGAAAAGTATTTGACAATATCCATAACATGAAATGATGACTTACGAAAGGATGGAAGCTTACTACTGTAGTCCAAATGTTGATACCAAATTTCCATGCTAAATAGAAGGAGTAGAATAGCCGGTTCCTGCATATCTTTAATATACAACCACCAGTAGACAGGGTTAGCGAGTGACTACTAACATGAATCTCAGGATAGGGATAAAATAATGCTTGTTATAAAACCAAGTAAAACCATCCAATGCACACAATCATACATATATAAGTGCTAGAAAAGTTAATGGGGGTTAGCATGTATTTAAAAATCTTTACTAAGTTGTGAGCATGGCTGTCCTAAACTAACGACGGGCTATATGGGTTCATCTACCCCTGTTGAAAGGGCCCTAGTGTGTGTAGCTACACGACCAGGGAAGTATCCCTTGGGATAACTAGTAGATCCCACAATAGTGTGACATTATGCACACGGGTCCTCTTAAATGTATTAGAAGCCATGGTTCCTAATTAGGGTAAGTAGGGAAATGTCCAGAATATCCCCACTTAAATCCCTCAAATGACCATCACAGGGATACGACTGACCCACACAAGTCATACCCTCCCAATATTATTGGTACCCACTATTTGTTTTCAAGCCTCAACCCTTGGATCAAACACTGTCCAGTATACGACTCATCCAACCAAGCCATAACCACAACAAACAATTCGTACCCATGACTCATATCCCTAGTAGAATGAAATACCAGGAGGATCAAATATTTCCACTATACGAGTCCCTGATATGACTCATTCCAAGTCTTACGACTCATACCACTAAGTATTACAAATTCTAATGACCAAAACCACCCTACCTACCAACACTGGTTAGCATAGGACAGGACCATACCACTCGTACCCAAATATATGGCTCGTACCCATGATATATATTGGGTCCGGAGAATAGAAATTCGAGAAAATTTTTTAAGGGTCAAAACCTAGGATGTTTCAGTCTCCCCCACTAAGAATATTCATCCCGGAATAACGGACAAGGTAGGGGTAACCACACACAGAGTCATTTGTATTATCAAACATCCTTTTAACAAAGTTTGAAAACAATGCGGAAAAGATGTTAATCTTTTCTTTAACAAACTTAAAAAATAAAGATGTGTTGACGACACATACCTTTTACACGAATCACAAGAGCAGAAACCAGATGCGGATACCTGGACTTCATGTCCGCTTCCATTTCCCAAGTAGCTTCTTCCACCTTATAGTTCTGCCATAAAACCTTAACCAAAGCCACATCCTTGGTCCACAACCGACAAACTTGTGTTTGTAATATATCAATTGGGACCTCTTCATAAGATAGAGAATTCAAAATACCCAATCCTTCCAAAGGAATAACCAAATAAGGATCACAAATTCACTTTCTCAACATAGAAACATAAAAGACCGGATGAACCAAACATAAGCTAGATGGAAACTCCAACTCATAAGCAGCATTGCCAACTTTTTGCAAAATCTCATAAGGACCAACTTACCGAGGACTGAGTTTCCCCTTTTTCCCATACTCTACCATTTTCTTTATGAGAGACACCTTGAGAAACACCCTATCCCTGACCTCAAACTCCAAGTCTCTATGCCTAACATCCATAAAAGACTTTTGGAGACTTTTGGCAGCTTTGAGCCTATCCTGAATCACCTAGACCTTCTCCGTCGCTTGATAAACTAAATTAGGGCCAAACATGTCCGCCTCCCAATGCTCAAACCATCCAATAGGAGATCTAAACCTCCTACCATACAATGCATCAAAAGGATCCATACCAATTCTCGAATCATAGCTACTGTTGTAAGCAAACTCCACCAAAGGTAGATGCTCAACCAAATTTCCACCATAGTCAATCACACTGGTCCGAAGCATATCCTCCAATGTTTGATTATTTCTCTCCGCTTGCCCATCCGACTGCGGATGGAAAGTAGTACTCAGACCAACCTTAGTCCCCAACCCTTTCTCTAAAGACTACCAAAAATGAGACTAAACTGCGTACCACGATCAAAAATAATTAAGACAAGTACCCTATATAGCTTCACAATCCCTTGAAGATACAACTTCGATTAGTCCTCTAACAAAAAGGTAGCCCGTATTGGCAAGAAGTGAGTAGACTTTGTTATCTGATCCATAATAACCCAAATTAAATCAAAATAATTCCAAGACCAAGGAAAACCGGTAACTAAGTCCACATTGATCACTTCCTACTTCCAATTGGGAAAATCAATTTCTTGATACCACCCCACTAGCCTCATGTTCTCAACCTTAACCTATTGACACATCATATACTTGGGCATAAAATCAACCACAACCTTTTTCATAGCATTCGACCAATAGATCTCCTTGATATCTTGATACCTCTTAGTCGAGCCAAAATGAACAACACATCCCAACTCGTGCTCCTCAGCCAAAACTCTTTGCCGCAACCCATTAACATTTGGAACACACAATCTTCCTATGTACCATAAATTACCATCACCACTGATGTCAAAAACCACTACCTTTTTCCCACCAACGTCATACTTGATTTTCATCAAGACAAGATTTAGTACTTGATTCTCCTTAGTCTCTGCACCAAGAGATGATCAAACCACTTCTTGCACCATCATACTACTATCCTTGGAGTAAAAAAGGTGAACTCCAAGATTAGATGAGCGGTGAATATCCTTCACTAATTCTCTCTTTCTTTTCTCCACATAAGCTAAACTCCTCAGGGATAACCTGCTAAGATCATCAACAACCATACTAGCCTTACTTAGGTGGTAGTGAAGACTCATATCATAATCCTTAAGAAGCTCAAGTCATCTCCTCTGCCTGAGATTAAGCTCTTTCTAAGTAAACATGTACTAAAGACTTATGATCAGAAAAGACATCCATGTGAACACCATACAGATAATACCACCATATTTTTTAAGCAAACACAATTGCTAATAACTCTAAATCATGAGTATGATAATTTCTCTCATGTACCTTCAACTGCCTGGAAGCATAGGCAATCACCTTCCCATGTTGCACCAAAACACAACCAATCCCTACCCGAGATGCATCACTATAAACCAGAAACCCATCATTGCCTTTCGACAAGGTCAGTATTAGAGCTGAAGTCAACTTATCCTTAAATTTCTCAAAACTTCCTCCACAAGAACCCAACCAAGAAAACTTAACCTTATTCTGAGTCAACTTTATTAAGGGATCAATTATCAAAGAAAAGCTTTCCACAAACTGCCTATAATATTAGGCTAAACCCATAAAGCTCCGAATATCAAATGGAGTCATAGGACTAGGCCTCCTCTTCACCACAACTACCTTCTGCGGATCTACCATGATCTCTTCACTAGAAATTATATGACCCAAGAAAGTCACGACGTTCAACCAAAACTCATACTTAGAGAACTTCACATACAGCTTTTGTTCCTTAAAGGTCTGCAATAGTACACAGAAGTGATTAGCATGATCCACCTTAGTATATGAATAAACAAAAATATCTTCAATAAACACAATGATAAAGAGATCCAAATACTGTCTGAAAACCCTGTTCATCAAGTCCATAAATTTTACCAGAGTGTTTTTCAACCCAAATGACATCACCAAGAACTCAAAATGCCCATACCGAGTATGAAAAGCCATCTTAGGGATATCCACCTCTCTAATTTTAAGCTGATGGTACCCAAACCAAAGATATATCTTAGAGAAGATCTTGGCACCTTGTAACTGGTCAAACAAGTCATCTATTTGAGGGAGAGGATACTTGTTCTTGACCGTCACCTTGTTCAACTGCTTATAGTCAATGCACATCCAAAGGGAACTATCCTTCTTACGCACAAACAACACCGGTGTACCCCATGGTGAAATGTTATAAAGAATAAAACCCTTGTCTAAAATATCCTTAAGTTGCTCCTTGAGTTTCCTCAACTCAGTCAGAGCCATTCTATATGGAGGAATAGAAATTGGATGAGTTCCTGAAAAAAGTCAATACCAAACTTTATTTACCTATCCAGAGACACACCAGGAAGATCATCCAGAAAGACCTCTAGAAACTCATTAACCACAGTGACCGAAGAAAAAGAAGGACTTCCAAGTTAGAATCTTTAACCCAAACCAAGTGATAAAGACACCCCTTAGAGATTAACCTTCGAGCTCTAAGATAAGAAATAAACCTCCCCCAAGGAGCTAAGGAACTAACTTCCCATTCTATAACCGGTTCACCAGGAAACTTAAAGATAACCTTATAAGTCCAACAATCTAAAGATGTGTAACAAGAATGTAACCAATCCATACCTAGAATTATATCAAAATCTACCATATCCAACTCAAATAGATACGCCAAGGTCTGCTTGCTACCAATAGATACCACACACACCCTATAGATTCTCTAGCAATAACCAAGTCACCTACCGGGTTAGAAATTAAAAAAGGATCAAAAATAACTTCTGGATCTAAACCAAAAGATATAGCCACATATGGAGTCACATAAGAAAAAGTGGACCCCAAATCAATTAAATAATATATGTCATGAGAGTAAACCTGTAATGTACCAGTAATGATATCAGTTGATACCTCAGATTCCTATCGGGATGCCAAAGCATACAACCTATTCTGACCGACACTAGAACCAGAAGTAGTAATAGAAGTAGATGCAACACAACCAGGTGTAAAAGCAGAAGATAAAGCCATAGGAATCTTATTCTCCCTCATAGCAACCTTATTGACTGGACAACCCCTAAGTTGATGGCCTGAATGGCGACATTTGAAGCATTTGTCCCTTACTTTCTTGCTATAACCCTGATGAGGATGACTACAAAATCAATAAGGAGTATATGAATAAATTGACTCACCTCCACTCTCCTGAGATTGGGCAACCTATGCCTAAGAATTATCACCACCTTGATGATGCCTATCTTTCAACTGGTAAGGAGCACTAGTAGAAAAAAGCCAAAACTATCCCACTTCTTATTCTGCCACTTGCCACCATCTTTACCACCCTAAGACTGAGCACCTCCCTAATAAAAAAACCTGCTCTTCTTAACCTTCCTATCCACGAACTCTGTCTGCCTCTTCTTCTCATTCTCAACCTACTGTATATGAACAGTCGACCTCAAAATATCTATATTTTTAACCATCAAGGCAGTCTTGTTCTTCAAGATCAAATCTCTATTAAACCCAAAAGTGAACTTCCTCATTCTCAACCTCATATCTCCACCAAGTCAGAATCATACCTTGATAGCAGATGGAACTTCAAAGTATATTTGTTTACTGACATCCTTTCCTACCCGAGGTTTACAAACTCCTCCTTCTTAGCTTTCCTCAACTCTTGAGGAAAGAACCAATCCAAGAAGACATTAGAAAAGGCCTCCCATAAAGTTTTCTCTTCTATATCACCTTTAGCCGTATCTTGCTCCTCATATAATTAATAAGCAACATCTTTGAGCTAATAAGCTACAAGGTTAATCCCCTCTACATTAGTAGGCTGAATCACCCAAAAGATCTTTTCCATATAATCTAAGAAGCCTTGTGAATCCTTCTCCACCTTTACTCCAGTAAAAGTAGGAGGACCTATCTTCTTAAATTGACCAACCCTTGTGGTCTCAGAAAATAAAGCCCCAGCCGTACCCCGCTCAGCCTGAGCAGTAACCAGTTGGGAAATAACATAAATAGACTGACAAAATTTTACATTCGATATGTTTCCCTAAGCGGCATAAGGAGAACTAGCTGGGAAAGGAGGAACTCCAGCACCATCAGGAATAGGATCATGAGATCAAAGATGTACTCCAGACGTAGGACATACCCCTTCAGCATTATCCCCAGATGGGATAGAAGAATATTTTTGTGGTCTATATCTAGGAGGCATCATCTAAAAGATGAGAAAACAAGGATTAGAGAAGATTTTGGTATTGAGAACCCAATCATGAAGATAGAATACCAAGAAAGTGACACATTCCTAAATGTCTTACAACCTATCCCTTATGAGTGTGGCGCGATTCACACCCCTAAAAGAGACTTTACCTGACATAACTTTGTGAACTCCCAAGTGACCATGAACCTAGGATCTGTTACCAACTTAACACTACCCAATCATGTGCCTTATTATAATGGGCATCCCAAGTCCAACCAGGACTAGGGACCGCCCCTTGTTACTCAACCCAACCACTGATATCCAGTCTTAGATGGGCTAAATTTTAAGCATATAACAAGATAACATACATGTTCCCATAAAGACTCTATGATAGGGTTACAATCGTGACTGACCCAATTGATTCCACCAATACCATAACCAAATAAGTACCAAACTATAATATAATAAGCAATCCCTAAATGTAATAGGATAAAATAACCAACAATATCGTCCAATAATGTTATCTGACTGGCTTATTCCAACACCAAGGCTGACACCTACACCAATCTTGCCCATACCAACCCTCAAAAGTACCATAAAGCATTTATCCAAAAGAGTAAACAAATCCGGTTGGGATATAACCCCAACCACATCCAAAACCAGTATCTAAAATAAAAGAAAAGTGTCTACCAATATCCATAATGTAAAATGATGCCTTCCAAAAGGATGGAATCTTACCACTTGAGTCCAAATATTGATACCAAGTCCACGTGCTAAATAAGAGTAGAATAGTCGGTTCAGACATAGCATGGGTATACATCCCTTAGTAGAAGGGGTTAGCGAGTGACCACTAGTATGAATCTCAAGATAAGGATAAAATAATTCCAATTATGAAACCAAGTAAAACCATCCAATTCGTACAACCATACATATATAAGTCCCGGGAAAGGGGATCGAGTTTAGTATGTATTTAAAAACCTTTACCTGGGTTGTATAGCTTGGCTGTCCTAAACCACCCATGGGCTATATGGGTTCAACTTCCCTTATTAAAAGGGCCCTAGTTCGTGTAGCCTCACGACCAGAAAAATATCTCATAAGATAACTAGTAGATCCCCTAATAGTGCAACATCATGAACACGGTCTACTAAAACCAATCCTCATACCAGTAAATATGAGTTTCCAATTTTTTCCCCTTCCGAGACCGCCACCTTCTACGGCTTGGCTATATACCCCACCATTAATGCCCAATTAAAACCAATTTCCAATTAACAAAGGAATTATCCATTTATTGACCAAGGCCAATATTAAAGGTATCGTGATACCACCCCTTACTTGTAAGTAATATCTATAGCCAAACTATTTAGGTTATAGGGACTTTTATGTGCTCTTTTATATACTATATTATACCACTTGGGAGACTTCCATGTTCCCCACAATCATAACCATTTAGCCTTTAGCCTTTTCAAATAATTTAAATGATGCATAATTCCTTTACCAAGTTTAAAACATGCAAGAGTTCCATTAAAAAAAGTCGATGCAATGAACATATATCTTTATAAGCATTTTATCAAACCATAATATAACCGAAACCAATTCTATAGACCACTAAGCCATTATCATGCAAAATAATTGTCCAAAACCACCATTAATGCATATAAAAGTATAATTAAAACCATAGAAAACCATAACCAAGCATTTAATATCAAAACCCCCAAATAATAGTTGAAAACCATAATCATAAAATAGCAAAACTATGAAATCAATCATATAAACCATGCCCTTAGCTGAATTTACAATGAGGGAAGAGATCAGGCCTTATACTGAAGCATTATTGGAAATAAATCACCAAGACAAGCCCCAAAGAAATCCTCAAGATGAAACCCTATCCTTCTTTCCCCAAAAGCTCTTGAGAGAATTATGGATTGTTTTGGAATAGTTTCTAAGTATTAATAAATAGAATAATAGGGTAAATAACCTCTTAAATATATTAGAATTCATGGGTCCTAATTAGGGAAAGTAGGGAAATATTAAGAATACCTACGTAAATCCCTTAAAAACCTATCACAGGGATATGACTAACCCATACGAGTTATACCCTCCCAATATAATTGGTTATCACTACTTATATTTAAGCCTCAACCCTTAGATCAAACACTATTTAGTATATGACTCATCCAACCAAGCCACAACTACAACATACAATTTGTACCCATGACCCGTATCCCTGGAAGAATTAATTGCTAAGAGGATCAAACATTGCCCACCATACGAGTCCCTGATACAACTCGTACCAAGCCTTATGACTCAAGCCACTAAGTCGTACCCATTACAGTGACCAAAACTATCCCACTGACCAACTCTGGTCAGCATACGATAGGAACATACCACTCGTACCCCAACATACGACTTTTATCCATGAGTCGTATTGGGTCCACAGAACGGAAATTCCAGGAAATTTTCTAAGGGTCAATACCCAGGATGTTTCATTTTGTTAGCCGATACAGACAAAGAATGCTAGCATAATAATCTATACATCTTAAATGTTTCTTAAAAAAAGACTTTTAAGTAATCTAAATTAATTGAAACTGTAAGAAGATATACAAAATATTATTAATCTAGAATATTCTAATTTAATTTTCTTCTTCCAATAATGTCATGCATTGTTGCAATGAAGACTGAAAATAGATCCTGAAGGCATCTAGTCTCCATAATTTGGATGTTTTTATGATTTGAATATTTAATGATGAACATACATGTCAGATGAGTGATGGGGTACTAAAAAGTTTATTGGCTACAATAGCTTTTGTAAGTGATTTTACAGCACCAAAATTAATTAATCATAAGAGAATACACACACAAGGCAACATAATTGAGGAAATGAAAGTCATTTATGGAGTTGATATTAATTACATGGAGGCATGGCAAGCTAAGGAGAATAATGTAGAGATGCTTAGAGGTGGACATGCAGATGTATATAAAAAAAAGCCTAGATACATATACATGCTTAATACTGTGTATCCTAACTCTGACATTAGGATGCATAAGTCTACGGATAATAATTTGACGTACTTATTTATTGCCTTACATCCACTGATAAAGGGTTTTGAGTGTTGCAAACCTATAGCATTGATTGACAATCCTCATTTGAGTGGACCGTACAAAAAAACTTTTCTTTTGATGGGCAGACTCGACGATATAGATATTAGTGTTGTTATTTTTATAATGATATATTTATAAAATATTTATTGTAGTTATATTTTTATATATTTTTAAAATTATACATTATGATAATTAAATAAAAGGTTGTTTCCATAAACATTACTCTTATTTCATGAATTTGGTTGTATTTTATCATTAGTTTATAAGGTTGTAGATTTTGAAAATAGTTGTTCGTGGAATGGTTCTTTCAGAAGTTTAAATGTACATTTGAAGAATGGGACAATATGTGTGTTGTATAGAATCACAATGAAAGCATCATCAAGATTGTAAGTATTGTGTATCCTAATGTCCCCCACCTTGCATACATTTGGCATTTGTGAAAAAATATTTTCACTCAATTTTGAAAAGGCAAGAACAAACTTAGTAACTTCTATTGTTATATGGAGAAAGCTTATAGAAAATACAATTTAATTACATTATATAAAAGGTTTGTAAGGTGAATCCTAGGGTGAAGGGTTACCTAGATGAAGCAGGTTATGAGAAATAGTCTAGATCTCATGCTTCGTTAAGCGAGGTAGGATGATTACATCTAATATTGTTAAATGTATAAATAATTTTTTGGTTGAACTGAGTGAATTACAAATCTTAGAATTTCTATACAAAGCTAGAAATTTTTTTGGATCATAAAACTATACAAACAGGAAATAGCAGCACATACAAAGACAACGTTAGGAAGAAGGTTCTAGGAAATTTTAACTCTTAATGGTACAAAAGCTTTTTGAATGACAGTATGTGTTATAATATACATTAAGTATTTTTCATATTTATATTATTAATTTATTTTGTATGTTGGATTTACTCAGGATTTCAGTAAGTTACAATTTCTATTATTGTTTGTATGTTTCTCAGGTTAAGGCTTCTTCGAATTATGTTTATTCTGTATATGATTCTGGTAAAGGTACATTATTAACCTTAAGTGTGGAACATGAAATTGTGGATGGTTATAAGTTGATAATATACCCTATCCTCATAGAAATGTTGTTTTGAAGAGTAAAAATATAGATCACTTTGGTCCATATTGCTCTGATTTCTATAAGCTAGCCACTTTACTGAAAACCTATGAAATTTTAATTATTTCAGTGCTAGATATGAAGAATTGGTATGTACCTAAGTTTGTAGATGAGGAATAGTATTACCACCAAAATATAAAATACCACCTAGAAGGCCAAAGAAAGAGAAGCATAAGAAGTCAAGAAAGAGAAGCATAAGAAGTCAAGTGAAACTATGCCATTAAGCACAAACTATTGGGGAAGATGCGGTCGTGCCGGTCTCAAATGATGAAGTTGTGATTTTTTTCAAAGTGTAATTGAACATTCTGTTTCCAGATACTTATGATGGTTCATCTATGATGTGTCATCATCAGCTTAATTTTCATTAGTTTGAAATAGTGTTAAATCTTCTTTAACCATATTTCATATAATGACTATAACATTGGGTATTTGTGTTTTATTAATGTAAGTTTTATGAATGTTAATTTCATTAATGGATTGTTTCATGTTTTGTAAAACTTCATTGAGTTAAATTCATATAAGTATAAATAGTTCGTTTATTATATAAAGGTAATGTATACCAACCAAAAAAAACTTATCAGACACTTAGCTTATAATGACCAAATACAACCTCAATCAAGTATTTGATTATCATTAATGTGTTAATATATTATATATTTCAATTAATTACAGACTATCATATATATACAACCGCCATGTTATGTATACATGAACAAACATATCAATACATAACTAAGATAGTTTTTTGGCGACACATATATAATCATGACCAAATAGATTCTATTTTTTGCAATACTATACAAATCATTGTTATGTATAGTAAAAACCATATACATAACTATGTTATATATATGCATTATAAAGCTACTGCTAATCAGTGTCCAGTGTATACTATATACATAACATAGTTATGTATATGGTGTGTTGAATAAAAAATAAGCATACCTAAACATAACAATGGTAATTTATTAGAGGTTTGCATATACATAACATAGTTATATATATAGCATTTATCTATGTTAAGCATATACATAAAAAATTCATGGATAAATAAAAAGTGTATAGTAAATACCATATACATATATAGTTATGTCTACGGTGTTTTAATACTTTTGCTTATCTTTAGAAAAATGGTAATGGATTCTAAAATTTAGGTGGATTATAGTAGGTTCCCTTACAATCTAATAATTTGATTCATGACTTGTTGGTATCAGAGTCTAGGTTACTAGTCTCCCAGTGTAAGAGCAAATGTTAAGTAGAGTCCTGTGGATTGGTGTGTTGACGTTCACGTATAATCTTTCGGGAGCTATGAAGAAATTTAGGAAAATTGTTTCACTTTCTTCCTTGCTCTCAAGCTGTTGATTGGTTGTGGTTGAGTATCACGATTCAAATGGTCATAATTGATATCTTCTCTAATCTATGGTAGGAGAACCATTCTACGCTCATCCTTACTCATGTAAGTGTCACTCTTACATACATATTATATAAATCCTTATGTATTAAAAGAGATCTAAATAAAGGTTTCAATCTGATAAAATCATTGTCAAAAGACATCATCATCTACATGGCGAATAGAGTGAGGATACCTCAATTTATTACAATCTCCCAAGATCTGAAGTTACCATACAAGAACATATAAAAATAAATAAGTTTAGAAATAAATAAAATATCCCAAAACATAGCATAAAGGGAATCATCTTGGTCACGAAACAAGGGATGTCAATATCATATACATATTAGTGTTATGTATAATAACATATACCTAACTATGTTATGTATATACATTATAAAGTTACTGTCAATCATTTTCAATACATATACATATCAGTTTTATGTATAGACAACACCATATACATAACATAGATATATATATATGGTGTGTTTAATACAAAATCAAGCATACCAACATATAACAGATTTAGATTTGTTAGAGATTTGTATATTTATAACATAGTTATATATATGGCATTTTTCCATCTTAAGCATACACATAACAAATTCATGGATAAAAAGTATCAGTACAATACCATATACTATGATGTATTTAATACATAATTAGAAAAATCTATACATAAAAGAGCATGTTTTTTGCAACACATATATAATCAACACATAT